>NC_056728.1:1527000124-1527107624 GCF_019279795.1 Protopterus annectens | reverse complement strand
AGAAAAAATCTGTGTCACCAGGATGGGCCAGCCTGTATGGGCTATTCCTTCCCACCATTCCCTGCTGGCTTCTCCAGAGCCCAAGTTGATAGTCATCCTTGAGACATTTCACCTGCACTCAGAGCATTATCAGTCTGCAACACAGAGACATCTCAAGAAACAACAGGTGTATTTATGTCGACAATAATGATCACATGGTGAGAATTAGGATCAGAGTGATGATTTACACAATAAGGTTTTTTTCCAGTGCAGTAAAAATAATTTAATAAGAAATGCTCAGGAGGTAAGAAATCACGAGGAAGAATGTTAGGGCATGTTATGATTCAGGTCACAGACAGAAAGGTAAGTTTAGATGATAACGATAATACACGTGGCATTTGGATTTGCTATGTGTGTCTGAGTGTTCACGTAATGAAATATCTTCATTATAAAAAGACATATGACTGGCTGTGTAACTAATTAAGTGAGAAGAGGCCTGCTACTACACTGCAGACTTCTGTCAGTGCTTGGTGGAAGCCACAAACACTGATTTCACTAGCAAATGTATGTCTTTCCACATCATCTGCATGTCTGTACATATCTTCACAGCACAGGAGCTTAATAATCCTGGTGTACTTATCTAAAAGTCACTGTATCTGTGCCACCATTTTGTAAGGTATCATGAAAAGAGGTACTGCCAGCACAGCTATCTAAAATTTTGTAAATAATTATATGTCATTGGGGAATATCAACATAATTTATATTATATTATATTATATTATATTATATTATATTATATTATATTATATTATATATATTCTATTATATTTATATTATAAAGTGCTTGTGCTTAAACTGTAACTACAGAGTGCCCTGCTGGAAGAGAACAGAAATGTGCATGTTCTATCGTAACAGTTTAAACTAGTATCAGCAGAGAAACTGTGGCATTTGGAGGCTGATGAAAAGGCGAAGCAGATGACATTAGAATCAGCAGAGAGGCTGAGATATCTGGAGACTGAAGAAAATGAGAGCCAGAAGCAACATTAAAAGGAGATGCTGACTCTTCGTCAGAGTCATAGACATAATGGGAAAGGGAATAACCAAACTGCAGAAGCAATAAAGGTCAGTACATTTCTACCACAATTTACTATAGGTGATAATTGTGATAGTTTGAAAGGGTATGCAAACACTATAATATTGATCAAGGGGTCTGGGTATGGTTCCTGACTCCCTTACTCCAAGGTAAAGCTGTAACTGCGGTTTCTAAATTGTCTGATGCTAATTGCTTAAATTATAATATAGTTAAGAACACCTGAAGCTTACAGGAAAAAGTTTTGTGAGCATAGACGCAAGGCAGATGGAAGTGTGTGTGAATATATTGCTTAACTAAGCGCTTATTTTCATATGTGGGTGAATGGGTGTCAGGTCACGACTTTTGGAGGGTTGGCAGACCTTTTGGTGAGGGAACTAGCCCTTAGCACTTTGCCTGAGAACATGAGAACCTGGATGGAAGATAGGAAATGCTGGACTGCAGATGAGTTGTGGAAAAATGGAGACCTATAGTTAGCAAACAGGGAATCACTGCACAGGAAAGAGATACCCACTGCTGCACATGGGTCTAAGGGAACCCATGGTGGGAGCCTAAACCACACCAACAGAGTCTGCCAGTAGCAGGTGAAGCCAATAGTTCAGGTACATGGGCAGGATCAAGGGTTAAATGTTTCAAAATATAACCAGTGGGGGGCATGTAGCATAAAGATGTCCATGGAGGCAAGCTGGGGAACAAAAGGTGGGGGAGCCAGCAAGTGAGAATGACAGAATGCCAGCAGTAAGTTGCCTGGAGAGAACAAGGGTACCAAAGTACTACAAGAGGCTATATCCTATCTTAGTAGATGAGAAACAGGCCACTGCTAAGAGAGATACAGCTTCTGACCTAACCATTGTGAAGCTTGCAATGGTTAAAAAGGAACACTACTTGTTTGTGCAGTCTACTCTACTCAGACCTTTAGGAAGGACCCCATTCCAAATACCTTTGACTAGGGTTCACCTTGACTGGGAGGGTGGAAAAGGAAGCAATCAAGTAGGTGTGTTTGAGGATATCCCTTCAGATGTCCAGATAGAGAATGATTTTGATAATGCAGTACCTTGGTTCATGCAGTTACACACAGTGAGGCTTGAAGACAAGCATGTGGGACTGGTAGCATAGCAAGACCCTGACAGACTGCACACTTGAAGCCAGGAGTGATTAGGTAGTTACTTCAGAGAGGAGGCTACCCTGTAGCAGTGAGACTGGAGGTGAGCCACAGCTGCTGGTAGGTACTGATGTTCCCATGGACAGGGTGACTACAAGGACAGAGGTGAGTGGTAGTACCCAGGCTAACAGTGAGGCACCACTGCCAGAAGATACAAGGCTTCCAGTGGAAAGAGAGCTAGGAAGAGTCACAAAGGTTGAGTTGAGACAGGCTCAACTTTTGGACCCTACCTTACAAGGATTGAGGGAAGTAGCAGGGGTGGGGGGTGCCTGATTCTCAAGGAAAATGTGAGTCTGTATGCTGGAACAAAGGATTGCTGTATAGAGACTGCACTCCTGAGGGAGAGCTAGAGGGTGAGGTAATACAGCAGTTGGTAGTACCCAGAGCCTAACATCTGGGAGTTCTAGCCATAGCCCATGACATTGATGTGGTACATCATATGGGCATAAAGTGGACCAACAAAAGTATTATGTAGAACTTTTATTGGCTTGAGATTGCAAGGGATGTAACAGGGTACTACAGGAACTGTGAGCAGTACCAAAAGGTAGGCAAGGCAGGAGACAAGGTCAAAGCTCCTTTGATGCCTTTGCCTATGATTGAAGAGCTGTTTCAGAGGGTAGCTAGGGGTACTGTGGAACCTCCAAGTACCCCAAATTCCACATGGAAGAAGTATATCCTGGTGATAGTAGATTATGCTACTAGATACCCTGAGTCGGTGGCTCTGTCCTCCATCGAGACAGAGAAGGTGGCAAATGCTTTGTTAGAGATTTTCAACAGGGTAAGTTTCCTGAGTAAAATACTGACTGGCAAACGTGTCAGTTTCATGTCAGACCTGCTTGTTTGTCTGTGGAAGCACTGTGGGTTGAAGAACCTAAAGTTCACCCTACCAATCTCAGACTAATGGGCTTGTTGAGAGGTTAAACGCTACACTAAAGACCATGTTAAGGGCAATTGCAGACCGGTTTAGGAGAGAGTGGGACAAATATTTGTCCCATGTGCTGTTTGCATACAGAGATATACCCTGGGAATCTGCAGGCTTTTCACCCTTTAAGTTGCTGTATGAACATAGGGTGAGGCAGCCTTTAGATTTGATTCAAAATGATTGGCAGGGTGACTGTAAATCCCACAAGGTGTCTGTTGTGGCATATGTCCTAAACCTCAGGACAAGGCTTGGCAAGCTGATAGGCTTGGCTCAAGAGAACCTAGCAGGAGCCCAACAGCAGAGAAATGTCTGGTATGACAGGAATGCTCAAGCCCAAGAATATACTGTGGGACAGCAGGTTATGGTGCTCATTCCTGTCAGACACAGTAAGCTGCTGGCAGCATGGGAGGGACTATTTGAAGTGGTAATGAAGGTCATTGATGTTAATTACATGATAAACCTGACAGGCAGGAAGAAGGGACACATGGTGTACCATGTTAGCATGATGAAACCTTGCCATGATAGGGAGGCTCTGGTGCTGAATACTTGCAGTAGATGGCAGGCATTCCAAAAACTTAAAAAGACTTTGGGAGGACCCCCTGTGTTATCCAGTCCAGATTACAAAAAATAATTTGTTGTGCAGATGAACTCTTCAAACCATTGAGTGGGGGCTGTAGTCAGCCAGGTTTTCTCAGAGGGAGAATAACACTCAGTTGTGTAGCTGAGCTGTAGACTCCAACACAGGGAGGAATGTTATGTAGCTGTAGAAAAAGAATTGCTAGTTATAGTATGAGCACTGCAGACATTTCAGCCTATCTGCATGGAAGGAAATTCACTGTGGTTACAGACCACAATCCCTTAACATGGCTACATTGTGCCAGACAGCAAAATGCCAAGTTAGTAAGGTGGAGCCTAGGGTTACAGATATATGACATAAGAGTGCCGCACCGTAGTGGGGTCAGCAAAGCCAATGCAGATGAGCTGTTAAGACAAGGTAGAGGTTGATGTGTTCCCAGAAGGAAGCCAGGACTGGTGAGGTGGTTACTTCAGATGAGAAGCCCATTTCTCTCAAGAAACATTTTTCCAGCATCCCATGAAAAACTAGCTTGATTCTTCAAAGGAGAGAGAGACATGATTTTATGAGATAGTGCCATCTATGCCAGGGAGAGTAGGACAATGCATGTGTAACATATTCCAGCATACCTAGCTGGAGTTTTGTAAAGAATTTTATGTAATTTGACTATCACATTGATTTGTACACATGCTTGTGTTAAAAATGTATTTGTAAAGTTGCTTGTGTTAAAAATGTATCAGCAGTGGGTCCTGCTGGACAGAAAAGAGATATACATCTAGATCAGACAGTATTATTATAACTGATTAAATGTATATGTTTTAACAGAGAATTCTTGAAGGGAATAGGTTAATCTCAGTCCAGCAAATTTTGAAAAATGGGTTGAAAATTAAATAGGTTGGATTAGGCCATACATATTTTATCTTTCATGCCTGAATGCAGCCAGATTAAAAAATGTCTGGTTAAAACAAGAATAGAAATCTTTCTGCATTATCCTTAGGGCTGAACTAATATGTACCCTGGAAGGGTGGTAGTTTTTGAAACTGTATTATAGCTTTCAGATGCTGCAACATATCTTAGCAAAGCTCTGGGTGTGTATTGTACCAGCATCAGGTGACCAGATGTGACATCATTCTATAACCAGCACTAAAATGATTTTTTAGATATTAGTGAAAAATATTTTGGAACTCTCACAGCAGCACTTTGTATTTTGGAACCTGACAGGAAAGATATCTCACAGATATATCATACAATCACACACCTCATGTTGCCTTACTGAAGTAAGCAACTGAGCAGTCATCATCTTGCCTTGCTGTAATAAGTAACTTAACTAGGGAACAGTAATTCTTTAGTCAGTCAGGAAAATATAGTGAGATTAGTTATATTTTTCTGCATCTGTGTAAATCTATCTACCTGTGTTATTTTTTATATCTCCTATGATTGAATCTCTGGTATTTATTGCAACTAGATATTCAGTAATCTCATGTTTTCTATTTTATTATTTATTATTAATTATTTTATACCTTTCATTGTGGCTGGTCTTTTAGAGAATGCTTTTTAACATCTTAAGCGTACTTATGCTTATTTTAGTGATACTGTGGCCACTCCTGAAAGTCTTGCTGCATTGGCCAGACTGCACCATTTGTATTAGTATTAGTTTTACTCAGTATAATTGAGCACCCTTGTAAGAGCCTTAGAGTAGCTGACTGGTGGCAGCATAATTAAACTATAGTCTTGACAAAGGGGCACAGCTGATAAATATGTGCCCACCTTTCCTAAGTGTTTTGTGTGTGTGTGTGTGTGTGTGTGTGTGTGTGTGTGTGTGTGTGTGTGTGTGTGTGTGTGTGTGTGTGTGTGTGAAAATCCAATATCCAGGTGTGTGCCAGCTACTTGGAACAGGGACACATTGCTCCAAGTGGTCAGTGTGGCATCGTGTTTGGAGCCTGAAGTGAGAAAGAGAGAGAGAGAGAGAGGAGAATCCAGCCCCAGGTCTGGAACATGCTCACTGTGTGCTCTTAAGATACATTGTGCTTGGTGCAGAGAGCTACATCTGAAAATACTATGTGTATCCATTTTTCTTCCTAGTGGCCGCCTTTCACCAGTGTCACTGGTGAGGATCGAGGCTCTTTAATTACTGGGCTTGAGTAGGGACTGTCACAGATCCTATGAAAATATGTATAACAGTTGGGCCATAAAGAACAATCTTGAAATGCTTACATCACTTTCCTATCATAGATGTATGTATAGATGCCCAGCATTGTAGGAAAAGGCAAACCTTTCACTGTTCCATAACTATTGCCTGTGTGCAATCCACTGTTGTCTGACAGAGAGATGTTATTAAATTTGAAACCCTGTCATTGATATTAGACTTTCCACAGACCTTTGTGTTGACTGTGTGTGCCACAGGAAATAGCAATGGAGGCTATCACAGATAACTGACATCCATGTGTGAATTAAGCAAGGATTTACAAATATAATTTGAACAATCTGATTTAATCAGAATGCTGAAAATGAGCTATAACTGTTACTGTCTACACAGAACAGTGAGCAGTACAATATCTATGCTGTTTGCCAAGGAAGCTGTTTCCCTTGTATAGTACACACACTGTCCCAGAACTGAACCACATTATATCTGTGTAGGTATGTATACAAGCTAGTACTCAACACACATGCCACATTAGCAGTCACAGAATGGCATGCCCTGAATAACCATTTCATTGCCATGCAATCAAAACATTTGATTATATATCATTGTCCAACATAAAAATAGCTACAAATAACTAGATACAATGGATATTGTGTAACATCAGTACATTAATATAATGTTACTTTTTTTCTGGAACTGAACAGCAAGCTGTGCAAGCCTACTGACTGATGACATGTGGATGAAACACAAGTGCCACAGTGGAAGTCTTAACACAAGTGTGATGCCCTGTGCTACGTCATTGCATCATATGATTGTGTTGCAAACAATTTCTTTGAGATTAAATGACTGGGGAAGGCCTCTCCCACTGCAAATGTATGCATTAGAAGTGGTATGTAATTCCTACATTACAGTAGAAGCCCACACAAACATAACAGTCACTGAATGTAGGTTTTGAACCCCTGAGCATTTCTCTACAGAAAGTGCATGATATTATGGAAATGCTTGCACCACAATAGAAGTCTCACTACAGTTATGAAATATATTGATATTTCAAGTCATTACATCATGTTATTGCTGCAAAGGATATGTGTGCCTGCAATTGCTTTAGTAGGCAACAAGATACAGAATATTGTCTTATTTCCTCATGTCAGAGGATAATACTTACTGCAATTGTTATGTAAAGAAAATGTAATCACATATCACCCTTCTTCTGAAAAAAGTATTACTATGTGAAAAATTATAGTATATTTTTTTGTAAATGGAATCTATACCTATACATGTACACAGCAGATCTGTTTGAAAACACTGCTAGTGACCTGCACAGTCACAATAAGACCGAGGCAATGTAGTCTGAGCAGTTAGGTTTGGATTGAAATTAGCTATCTAAGATTGCAAGTCACAGGTTATTGCCTGAATTACAAGAGCCACATGACATGTTGCTGTACAACCGTGGCAATGCACGATTGAATAGATGACATCACTATTGTTAATTAGCTAGATATTTATGGTAAGAAGTGGTTGAATGGCAGAATAGCACTGTATATATCATATATGTATTTGAGTAATATTCTACACAGTATGAAAGGGAAAGACACAGTCACAGGTGGACTCAGACCACCTACCTATGTATCTGTACAATGCACAAAGCACAGTATAAAAGTCAGGCACACAGGAGAAGCTGTACTACAACTGTGAGATATGGGTCTGTGTTATTTTATTGAAGTGCAAAGGATCAAATGCTCATTTGTTGAACACCTATTCAGTGAAAATACTATTTATTGAATGACGTTTTCAGCGAAACGTTTCCTAGGCAAACTGACAGTAGTCCTCCCTATCTACCCTAGCGACCGTAAACACAATCATAAAACTTAGCACCTATGCAGGTGGGGGTTGTGTCCTCCACACCCCCTAACTAAATATACCAACTCCAAGATCGCACTACATTGGAGAAAATGACAAATTCCAGATGATGGACAACCATCAATCTGCCCTAGGAAACTTTATACTGAGAAAATCATTCGATAAATAATATCTTTGCTGAATAGATGTTCAACAAATGAGTGTTCACTCACTTGAGTTTTGACAAAATGATATAGACCCATGGGATACTGCAGTTATGTAAGTGTTATGTAATTACTGTGTTGCCAAAAATGTATTTTCCCTGACAATTGTAGAAATTGCTTGTTTAAAACTATGCCACTGAAAATACATCTCCTAAGAGTAAATAATGGTGGCTTTGAGTTAAGCAACTGTATATGATAGTGATCATAACAATCACACTACTTAAGCAATGATTGATTCAAACCACTTACCCAGTGTATAGAGTGCAGTATCAGCAGCCAGTGCCACAAGAGAATTCTGAGCACGTGAGGCATATGCATCTATAAAGGGATAACATCAGCAGTGTATCACCAATATGATGTGTGCGTTAAAATTACTTTTTCAGCCACTAGAGTTGCAAATGATGCCATTACAAATGTCAGTAAATCAATCCTGAATCCATTTACAACCACACACAAGCATACATTCTTAGAAGATAATCACTGCTGTATTTGAACCTCCTACCCATCTAGTTACACATCCAATAGAACAGTGTAAGAATTACAAGTGCCACAGGAGAAGCGTGACTTTTTTAATGTGTGGGAGTGTACATTAGAAAGAATGTCCACATCAGTATGTTGCAGAGAAGACGTTATGAAAAGCGGGATAAAGGGATGGGGGATTCATCTTCCTGTATAAAGGTTTCCCAATGTAGTAGCAGATTAATTTCAGCTGTTGTAGAAGTTATATCTACCAGAATTTATAGCTTCCCACAGACAAGTTCTCCGTTGTAATATTCAAACATACTGCTTGTCTAGTTACATAATTTGCAGGTCATTGCATTAAATGCATGTGCCTACAGTACGTCTGACTACAAATGAGACATACATGTCATATATATGATCATACAAATGATCTACATAAGGTTTCACCACAAAGTAAACTCATTAAATATGCAGACAATTCCACCATTATCTTCTCTTCCAACAATTTCTCTGATCTCCTAAAGCTCACACAAAACTCATTTAGATCCATTGAATCCTGGCTAAATGATTCTCAACTCCTATTGAATCCTAAAAAAATCCAAACTCCTTCTTTTCTGTACAAAGCCACCACACATAGATTTTAAAATTTATGCACAAAATAAGACAGAAATCAAACTAGTAAACTCTTCCAAATTACTAGGTATAACTATCGACAATAAGCTCACATTTGAGCAACACATACTTAGCTCACTGAAGAAGACCCATTTCAAACTAGGTAAATTTTATCACAATAAAATTTATCTTGACACCAACACCAAAGTTAAGCTAGCAAATATCCTACTCATTCCTTCCCTTTTCTACGGGAATTCAATTTTTACCAACCTACACTCAACTCTTTCTAATAAGCTTCATGCATGCTATTATAAAATAGCTAAATTTGCCTGTCTGTCTAACCGTACACATTATTGCCAAGCTATATTTCAGCTCAAGTGGTTTGAGTTCCCCCACTACCTACATTACACATAACTTACTCTTGCCCATAACTCCAATCTATCTTACAAACATACACTCCTACCAGCACACTCAGATCCACTAATAAACATCTCTTAAAGGTATCCAAACCTAATGAGAGAGCTGGTCAGTGTCTGTACTCCCACATCATTGCCAAGGTATGGAATGCCACCTCCCTCACATCATTCAACTCAAATCACTCAACAACTTCAAAACTCCTTTAAAACAACACTTTGTAAATAACCCCATCTGCTCTTGTACCACAAACCCAAAACCACCATAAGCCTTCATCCACCTATTCTCGCATAATACTTTTATGACAAAAAATACATTTCCATTACCAGCCTTTTATTTTCACAATCAATATTGTATTTGTGACTATACTACTGTATTTTCAATTAAACACTTTTTTCCATATGTTGTAAATTTATGCACCTGTTCTAACAATCGTATGTACCTTTTATGTAAGATTATATATGTTTTTAGGCTTTGTACTATACAGTGTTTGTGGAGCTCTTCTCCTCGGGCCTCCACTGAAAGTGGATCACTTGACCCAGTGGACTTTCCCGGTTTACAAATGTCAATAAATAAATAAATAAATACATCATCATTGAGAGGATTACATCTCCAGTTCATTATAGAAACAATCCTATGGTTAAAGCTCAATGCATTGATGTTGGATGATGGTTCTAGAAAAAAAAATGTCACTTGAGTGAAATGATACAAATTGCAACTACGAGAGAAAGCATTCCAAGGTATTATGAGCTCTCCACAGACATGAGGTCAGTGCTGTATTTTAACCATGTACCTAACTAGTTGCACATTGTAGAGATCACTGTATGAAGTGTAAGAACCACAGGAGAAATCTGACTTCCATAATATGAGTGTGGACTTGAGAAAGAATAACCTCATCAGTCTTTTGCACATATGTTGTTGTGACAGATGGGATAAGGGGTGCAATCTAGCAGTTTAAAATGTTCCTCCATAGTTGAAGTTGATTGAGCACAGCTGTGTTGGAGGACATGCTCACTGGACTCTACACCCCCCATTTACATATATAAGTTTCCCGTGTTAAGTATCAAACATCCTACCTAACTTATTACACTGTCTAGAGAACAGAGAATTAGTCACAAATGCCACAGTAGAAGTCTGATTCTTAGAAGGAGCGAGTGTACTTTTGACAGGATGACCTCGTCATTAGTTGCAGAGAGGATGTTTCTGTTAAAAGTGGGATAAGGAACTGTGTGCAAAGTTAAATGTATTCTCCCCAGGGGAACTGGACACAGCACCAAACATTACTTACAAGTTAATATACCCCCTTGACACATGAACAAAAGTTAACCACATTGAGACTCAAACCTCTTACTTATCTAATTACGCAATCTAGAGAGAATAGTATTAGTTGCAAACCAGAGGAGATGTCTGGCTCTTAAGGTTAGAGTGCATTTTTGACAGGATGACCTCATCATTGTGCTGCAGAGAGGATGTTTCTGTTAAACATGGGATGAGGGAGCTGTGTTTAAAGTTAAATGTATTCTCTTCAGAGGAAGTGGACACAGCATCAACTGCTACTTACCTGTTACTATAACTCCCAGGACATACAATAGTTTCTCATGTTGAGAATCAAACTTCTTTCCTGTCTAGTTATACAATGTAAAAACACAATATTAGTAACAAGCACCACAGAAAAAGTCTGATTTCTAAGGTGAAAGTGCAATTCTGACAGGATTATCTCAATATTTGGCTGCAGACTGGATGTTTCTGTTAAAAGTGGGATACACTTTAGATGGAAATGACTGCAAAGTTAAATGTATCCTCCTCAGGGAAAGTGGACACTATGCTTTTGACATGAAGACTTACTTAACTGTCACTATACATCCCCAAACACAAACACATTTCCCATGTTATGAATCAAACCTCCTACCTATCCAGTTACACAATGTAAAGTGCATATAGTCTCAAGTACAACAGGAGAAGTCTGAATTTAATGATGTGAAAAATCACAGTTATAACATGTAAATTTTCAGTCTGGAACAGATGATACTGTGCATCCCAAGTCCTGGGACAAAAGCATATGTTGTTGTTGTTGTTTGTCTTTTGGCTTTTCCCGGTTAGGGGTCGCCACAGTGGAACTCCGGTCTGCTAATGATTGGCAGTTGTTTTTTATGGTGTCAAGTTGCCAGCCTGACACCCAACCTTCAACGAAGGCATGCCCATTCAACGCATGTCTTTTGAATACCCACTCGACTGCGGGGAGGACATGCAGACTCCACACAAAAGGCGGTCTCAACCCAAGCCGAGAATCGAACTGGAGAACCTCTTGCTGTGAGGCAACAACACATAGGTATGCAATGAAAATGTGATTGTCCTATGTAATGCCATACTTCTCTAGTAAGATTTATGTACTGCCCTTCATGAACACTGGATTACTGTGGGAAACATGTACTTGTTTCACCGTATGAGATACAAATGACAGTCACATTTGTAAACCAGTGGATCATCAGTTAAACATTCCCGCCACTTCATTCAGGGAGATTGCACACTTGTTTTGGTTCGTGCTTGCACCATGTGCATTAAGAAGACAAACACTACCTACATAGGATAGCACATTGCATAGTAAAAGTGATGGATTATGTGTGAATAGGTTAATCAGCATTGTAGCACAGCTGCAAGTGTAACCATTGGAGAAAAGACATACATTAACAAACTGAATTAACTGAGCCAACATCACTCTGAAATCAAGATAATATGTTGTCAAAACTCAATACAAACATACAAATGTTGTGCAAACTAAACAAATAATTATTTGCTGTATGTTTTTGTACTCTCTGCCTAAAGTGCAGTGCTAACAAGTTCAGTTGTGCTGCTGATGGCAAAGTATTAGTACATGCATAATAGTATTTTCAGGTATTGACCTTAGAATGGGAATTAGGAGTAGTCTAGGGTGCTCTTTGCTGACTTTCACACAAATAAGACTTACACTCATAAAATCATAAGTAAATCTGCTGGAATACAGAACATATATGTGTTATGGTCATATTTCATGTGTAATGATTTACACATTTGTTATAAAAGCTGCATTTAGTCAATCCTTCTATGAATGTTACTGTAAATTATGAAACACTTGAAAGACCGGGCATGTTATTACTGGAGGAAATATGGATTATGGAAACATTTTGGAATCAAAGTGGTTTATTGGATGACACAGACGTGATGGGAAGAGGTGGACAGTTGGTGGTAGAAATACAGCATAAAGGCATAGTAACACATTAGTATGTTTCATTTCTACACATCTTTTTGTTGCATTACTCTTTGGTTTATCAGCATAATTGTTCAGGCAAGATCTGTACAAGACAGACTTCACAGTAGGGAGCAGGCACATTAATATTGTAGTTAAGGAAAGGTGTAGCCAACAGTTACAGCTGTAGGAGTCATACAAAACATCAGGTAGATAGATAAATAGATAGATAGATAGTTAGACAGATAGATAGATAGATAGATAGATAGATAGATAGATAGATAGATAGATAGATAGATAGACATTTGAACCTACACAGCTTTCCAAGAAAAAAAAAATACACACCTGAGTATTATCTAAACACTCCATGTAGGGAGTCATACTTTACAAATTTCCCATTTGACAGTAGATTGCAGAAAATGAGAATGTATGTATTACTCTTTGCTACCTTCTTGGCAACTGTAAGCTGTACATTTAGCTCATCATTTTGTTGAAAAGTAGATTAGCTGCTCTATACATAGATACACACAATGGCACAAAAAGCACCAGAGTAATGTGGCCAAAGGCAAAAACTTACAAGATGTTGCCATAATCTGTGTTCTTCCATTTAGCCTCAGTTGCAGTTGGCGCTCAGTGCCAGACAGTGTGCAAATGCAGGAGAGGAAGACTAATGACACAGAAGGAAGAAGATACATAGACAGGTGATAGGGAGCCAGGAACCAAGTAGCTTATGATTGAAGCAGGGTAATGTAGGCTCATAACAATATGTAGGTAATAACTACTCATAAAATACTGTATTAAAAACAGTCCCCGGGATTCATGAAGCTTGCGCCAGGCACAGGCATAGTGTAGGTGGTATAACGCCAAATATGGCCACCGAGCGATTCAAGTACGATCCAATTCCACGTGCACTACCAGCGTACGCCACATCTGCGTAGCCCTTGGCTCAGGTATGCTAATCACCCCATGTGCAGTACTGCACCATGCAAATGAAGGTACATAGCGATTCATGAAGTGGTGCAGGCGTAGCGTAAGCCCACAGAATTGTAAACTAAAAAAAAACGGTTTACATTTTTCCAAACAGAACATTGGAACTATGAAAGCAGACCAGACTCATGTATTACAAAGTTAACATATACCAACGGCTAAATATACAGCCAATGGCATAAGAAAAGATGCACAACACCTAAAAAACAACATTTAATGTCATGTCCACAGTAACGCAAAGTAGAACCGCAGGGCATGTGTACGCAAACGGGAACACAAGGAAAATATACACAAATATCATAAAATCGCAATGTAATACAAATCATGATTTCACCATAATACTCAATGGTATGCATGGTACACCACAACCAAGCTGCAAGGGTTGCTAAGGATCTGTGACAGTGTTTGGCGCGGTAACTATGAATTAGTAGTCAATGCAATGCAAATGAGGCAAGTAATACTGAATTGCAAACGTCCCGCCAGACTAAGGATGTACTATACGGCACAGCGCTACAACACCAAGGAGTGGTTTGGAGGTACACATGACATCAGCAGTGGGGTGTGCCACCGTAGCTGTAAGAACATTGGAGCAATGCAAATCCGGCCTGCCCTTTGTTAAGCAAAGCTGCAGGATAGGGGTGGGGATGTAGGTATAGCATTCTTTAGCTGAGAGCACATATGGTGCCCGAAAGCACATGTTACACGGATGAAAACGTGCCCGAAACCTGGTAAGTGGACGCATGCCCCGCGCACCATAGCTCAAACAGGAAGGTTAGGGGAAGAAAATAAGGAAATGCCGCAGTAGGGTAATTGGAGTACAACTGAGCTATTAACACATATTAACTCACAGTGGGCAATCGACGGCAGCTAACAAGTGTGCTCGCAGCAACCTGCAGAACAGGATAGGGGAGGTGTCAGATTGCAAAGAAAAGAGAACTGTCATAGCAGAGCAAAGCAAACCTGCAGTCGATTGGCCATAGAACACATTTCATAAGATAAGCCAGGTTTTGGAAAGTACAAATAAAAGCAGGCTGCTGGATGCATGCCAGAAAATGGGAGGGGAAACGTTAAGAAATGTTAAGGGAAGGGCAAGAGGTAATCCACGGCAGCCAAATGTAATTCAACACCAAAGGCACCACAATAGCAGTACCTGTGGTAAAACACATAAGATACCCTGTAGCTCCGATGGTACATACACACCCTATGACATCATCAGTGTTCACAGCACAATAGTATAAAGTGTGAAGGCACCTCACACACACCTATATATTCCCAAACACTGCACCATTGGTGTAAACAGACAGGGAACTTTTACAATGTACATGTTGGGAGCTGCCATAGCTGTGATTCATCACCATGTGTTAGAGACTGAAGGTGTTGTGGAGGATGATGCTGACAACCACCACAGGCCCTGGAGGAGGAGAAGAGTGTTGAGACCAAGGGAAACCTACCAGGGCTACATGATCTGGAGATAGTAGAGCATTACAGGGTGGACAGGGACATCTTACAGCAAATAGTTGAGCTGTGCCAGCCACGCCTGAGATCCAGAAACAATAGAGGGGAACCCATCCCAGTTGACATGAAGGTATGTGTAAGCTTGTGAATACTAGCCACAGGTACCTTTCAAAGGCCAACTGGAGATATAATGGGGATCTCACAGGCATCAGCATCCAGGGTACTCCACCAGTTCCTGGATGCTATGTTACCACATGCGAATGAGCATATATACTTCCCCCGAACTCAGCAGGAGTTGGCCAGCAATATGTGACTCTTGCACCAGGTGGCACACTACCAGAGGTACTGGGTGCGAAAGACTGCACGCACATACATATCAAGTCACCACCCGGTGAACATGGTAGGTGCTACATAAACCACAAGGGATATCACTCCATCAACTGCCAGGTTGTGTGCAATGCCCAGGGCATTATTATGGATGTGTGTGCTGGCAGCCCTAGAAGCTACAATGACTCCCACATCTGGCATGCCTCACAGCTGTATCAGGTATTTGTCAGGGGGGACATCCCACATGGCCACCTTGTGGGGGATGGTGGCTATGCACTGGAACCATGGATGATGACTCCCATCAGAAATGCACACACATCCATGCAATAATGCCATAATGAGGCACACGCACAAACCAGAATCATCATAGAGCATGTGTTTGGGATGCTGAAATCACGGTTCCATTGCTTGGACATATCTGGTGGAGCCTTGCAGTACTCTCTAGGCATGTGTGCCACATCTTCATAGTATGTGCCATGCTACATAATATGATCCTGTGGAAACAGCTGCAGCAGTGACATAATGATGAAGGCCCTCACAGCCCACCGCAATTGCAAGGCCATCACAGGCACAGAGGGATTCAGACCACGAACACCCTGTGCCAGCCCCAGTAGGCAGATGGATGCATGCCCAATATGCCCACGCCTTGGCAAAGAGGGAATGTATAGCACATACACTGACAGTGTAGGCCCCTACGGACTGACACACCTCTCCACCTGCACACACAGTAAACTGGATGGCACACGCACACGACCACCTGTAAATTGTAATGTATAGGTGGCCTACTGTGTGAATCCTACATAGGCAGCCCTCAACCATTGCACACACAACAGCTGTTGGAACAAGGAATGTCAACACCTGAACAGTACACGCACCTAACAGCATATGTTGATACCGTATGTATAGGTTCCTAGGTACATCGGTAGGTACATGCCCGATTGTCAGAGGCCATTCATAAACCGAGGCAAACAGTGTCTGCTGTTGCCACCACATCGATTAACCAACTTTCCCTCAGTGGAGCAGAACCAATTGCGGGATCCATGTGTGTAATCACTGTTCCCCACACATTCTGCATGGCTTACCTGGTGTGTTAATGAGGGGCTCCATATAATGTAATCAGGGATGTAGTGGCAAAACATGGGGAGTACCCATGACAGGTATCTGTCACCCCAGCATGCTCCACCTATGGTTGTGTGAAGGTGTAGCACATTATAGTGTGTGACTCACTGTGACATACATTCCCAATGCTGGAGCACATCCATTAAACATCACTTGGACATACCATTAATAGGTCTCATCCATATGTAAACTAACTGAGTTACACATTTGATTACAGTATGGAGTAACAGCCATAGTACAGTCCACATACAAAACACCATAACACATGTACAAATCCCAGATGCCCAAGTGGCAAATGCAATGACGGTCGTGCATGTTCCCGGTCCCACATTCTGCAAGGGACATTACGTAATCCCGAAGGCACGAATAATGGATGTTGGATGCAGGTCATCAGATCAGGTTTAGCACATGTCAGTGGGATTATGCATTGGCAAGTGCTAGTAAGCGTCATTTAAACATGACTATACGGATATTCGCAAAACAGGGCTAAGATTTTCTGAATATCACGCAGATCACAGTCAACGATGTCCAGAACAGGTGAAACTAGCATTATTCACCCCTGTACTAATAGTGCCTGCTCTGAAGGGTAAAAGGACCACTGCCAGGAGGCAACCATGTACACAATCACCTAACACTAAGCTACCCGAGATGTACCAACGGCAGGTGTGTATTGTGACAGGTTAAAACACAAACGTGCGGAGTCCAGGAAACAGTATACACCGACATGTACACAACGAAAGGTGTGTTCTCCCTCTCACTCTCTGTACATACATATATATATATATATATATATATATATATATATATATATATATATATAAAAGAGATAGAAAGGGTGATAGAAAGATATATGTTGATATATACGTATTCACCTATATCTGCAAATATATAGATAGGTCAACATGTACACAACCATGGAGGTACAAATAAATAGGATACTGACAACTATCAAATGTGTCACATACCAACACGTGTAATCATGAGGCTTAAATACCGAAAGACCACAGTACCAGAACACTAGAACCAAAAGTAATATTATCACGATGTTAAGGGACATTTAGTTATCGCTGCCGGTGCTGCGGTCCAGGTAGGTACTGTGTTCAACTGTGTTTGTGATTGCTGTAGTGTGTGTATGTGTGTGTTGAGGGTGCCATGTGCATTTCCGTAGGACTGTAATGTGTGTGTGCATTTGCATTGTGTGTCTGTTAGTGCTAACGCGGAGGTAGATCATTACGGTAGGTGTGGTCATAGCTGGCCGTTGGCATACGGTTACCACCTATCCCACTTTAAGGGGGACAGCCCCTCCCTGGGCAGTTGAGTCCTGACAAAAAATATTAAAAAGGGCAAATGTCCGAGATTGTAGGACATAAGTATGTCCCATATATTATGTAATAGTTGCATTAAATAGTTATGCCTGCATCTAAAATACGTAAATGTTACATGAAATATGATAAGTAGCTAAAGTGCTACAAGAATAAGTATGTATTCAGGATAAAAGTATGTTCTATCCTGTGTACTGACCGTGAGTATGTGTCGGCCTGTAAACACTGATGTGTGTCCTGCAAATGCCCACTATGGCCATTTGAAAAGGTGGCAACCCATGCCAAAGAGGTTCAGTCACCAACACAACTGCAATGAGTGCAAATATCTGTGACAGAAATACACGAGACAGTCGTCATTTATTAACATTCCCTTACATATCGATGTATTTCCGGAGGTATTGAAGTATCAACCTCACCTGCATGCTATATAGAAACCAATTAACAATGGCTCAATGTATAAGCCCGTTAACAACCATAGTTTCAGTCTACTAAATGATAGGTCTTCAATTAGGGAAGGAGCCCGCACACATATATGGAATATGTAGAAATGCAGTCCCCACAAACCTGTATATGCTATGTACACCCACCTACATCTTCCCCACACCCGAAACAATTGCAATACAGACTGTAATAACATCACAAACATCCACTCTCTCAATTACATCTGCAGAAGCATTAACATACCTTGTGAGAGAGAAAACTGTAATGGTGCCATGTGAAATCATAGCTGTTGTATAATGGAACAGACGGCGATGTTACAGGTTTTGTTTGCAGTAGTCCCTTATCAGACGGTTGAGATGACAGGTACACTCACATGTAGAACCACATACTCTAGCCGTCACACACAATCCACGGGGGACATGAATTCAAAATATCCATGTCTCTCCAAATAGCAGTTGCAATTCCTCACAACAAAACACATACAGGCCATCTCCCCAAAGGTAGGGCAAAAGGGCAATGCCCAAGTGGAGAATTCAATTATACCCCAATGTTGTTGTATAATTAGCGAATGGAGAAGCTGATGTGCATGTAATAATTTACTCAGGAACACCAACTGGTGGCAGGATACCACATGTTACAGGTATCGACGTATATAAGGATGCCTTGCCATACGTTCAAACCGTATGCTCATACCATGGAACCGTTTAGACAGTAAAGGTGCAAGAGAGATATTTACGAAGACTCGGAACACTAACAAGGTATGTAGAGCACTCAGTATGTTAGTGTATGTAGAGCCTGTTTTGTATTAATTAAAGTGTACGCAATGCATAAAGTGGGAAAAGGTATTATGTAGTGATGTCTTGTTGAGCATAGTAATGCTTGTAGAAATTGTGTGTCCTGCTGTGGGCCACAAGGTAAACATCTCATACACCACAAGGGATGCTACATGAGGGCTTTAAACACAACAATGCCACACCACCCGCCATCAGTGGTAGGGTTTGTCCAACAAGTACGTGCCATAGCAGGCGATAGTATATGTTGATATACTGTTACAGTAGGCATGTGTATGTGCATATAACGAGAATAACATGCCTAAGGTGGTCCTGCTGTGCAAGTATGCTTTGCATTATGGGATAATGTTTAAAATATGTGTAATGTACAGTATTGTAGGTAGAGATGTCAGATATTTTACACAATATAACTGTTATATCATGCAAGCAAAATGATATTGTCTATTGGCATGTACAATACACAATAACAGGCTACATATGGCTTGCAGTCACGGGACACTGTAACAGCATGATAGCTAATTGAAATGGAAGAGCTACTCAATTATCCATGCACGAAGGACATGTAATAGCTTCACAGTTTCATAGTGAGGTACTATGCTGTCTGGCCAAGTCCATGTGTAAGCCCAATGACAGTGTTTTCACTGGCGGCACCTGTGTATAGTACAGCCACTGCAGTGATCCCTGGCATACATATGTGTCTCCCATCCGCCCATCGAGGTATCTCATGAAGAGTGCTAGTGAGTGTCCCTACTTGATGTACATAGGAATCATGTTCCAAAGCATGGTGAGTGTCTGGTTCAGGAATATATCCCTCAAGCATGTCCCACTCATCATTGCATTTGTGCACATATCCATGAGGATGTTGCTCTCAGTAGCTTTTGCTTATGTTGCTTATGTGGAGTATATCCATAAATATTGTTGTGGACATGGGCCCTGTATGTTCAGCAGAGGTCACCCCTGAGTATGCAGTATGCAAATGTGTACAGTCGTGGTGTCCGTAGTTGTGCCGCATACGTCATCCTTCGGAGGTCAATAATCCTCATGGTGTGTTAATGTTGTGGTATGTAAAGCCGTTGCTGTTCTGTAAGGTACACCCCAAAAGGGGTGTTGTACCCCTGAACGTTTGTCATATGTCAGGAGTATAGAGGTACAATGGGTGCCTTTTTTCCAGCTACAAACCCATTACAGATAAGGGTGGCCACGTAGAAGGATATCCACACCACATTGGCAATATGGTTATCAAAGGAGTGGGTGCTATATACGTGTGTACTAAGATCCCATATAATGTCACATGTATGTAGGGGACTACCACCTATGTGATAGTCAGTGTGTGACTGGTGTAATCCAAAGGGGATGTCTATGCACCTTGTGTCATGCAGCTTGAGGCCATGTTATTGACATCAGGTATCCATCACAGTGAGACCCTTATGGAGGGTGTCTGTATCAGATGGTGGATCAATCATGGCTCCTTGTTTGCAGTTGTCTGGAAACCTATTCAGGGAAAGTCCCTCTGTGCTAGCCTGTACCTCAGTGAAGCATATACCGAACATGAGGGGCCATATGACCGAGGATTGTGGTATGCCAAGTGTAACTGAATTACAGTAGGTACCATGGTATGCTACCCTCATTGTGTGGGTCCTGTCCATGAGCCACTTTGCATAACATCCCGAGACGTAGGGGTTAATGTGCAGGTGGATGTGTATGTTGTCAATACCAGAATGGAGAACGGTGCTGAAAGCCAATGAAAGGACAATGTAGGCAGTGTGGACCCCCTTACCGTCATCAACTACCCTGGTAACTGTATCAAAGGAGTCCACCAGGTGTAGGAGCCATGGCCTGGCCCTAACAAATCCAACCCGGGTGGCATCAAAGGTCTGGAGCTCACCAATGTCTCTGTGAATGACTTCTATGATGATGTGCCCCATAGCCTTGCAGAACAGTCCAGTCAGGCGTATAGGGCAATAATCCCTGTGGTTCATTGTGGTGTCACCTGTGCGGAGTGTGATAACTGTTGCTGTGTGCCATTCAGGGGCCACAATGATTGATATAAGGCTATTACTGAATCTGCTGGCCAAGTGGGGAGCCATGTCGTTCTGAGGTTTGTGTAAATCACAGCCTGGGATGTTGGACGGTCACATGGAGTCTGTGTTCCAGGCCTTAGAGATTGCAGGTTGGAACTGCGTAGTTGTTACTGCAGGGACTCTGCATTGTTCCTGTATGGATTTTGGCCCTGTAGGGAGTGAGAGGGTGTAAAGTTAGCATTGAACTTATCTGCCAGGATGTTGCCAATAGCAGTCGGTCTGTAATATTCCTGCCTAACTGTCGTATGTCAGAGCAGATGTGGGTATTGCCATTGAGTACTGACATACCTCCATAATGCTTTCTGGTAGTCCTTGGAATGTGTCGCAGTAATGTTTACGTAGCTAGCTGTGGAGGATGTGATAAGGGATCCCAGATTCCTACTGAGGCTGACCAGTGAGCTACCCCACCCATGGGATTGTACTCCACTTTGCAACAGCCTCCACCTTCTGTTGTACATTATGTCCATGGAACTGGACCCCCAGAATGATGTCCATTATCTGGTGGGTACCATCATGGCTCTGTTTGGGATAGCATGATCCATGCAGTCGTGTAAGTGCTAATAAAGTGCACTGGTGTATGTTTCAGCATTTGTAAGTGCATTGTTTATCTGCACGAGTGTCATGACGTTTACTACCGCTGTCATAAGATGTCTGAAGTAGGCATTGTAGAAATCATATACTATGTATTCCGTGAAGGGTGTGGTGCCGGGATGTGGATAACAAGGGCGATTAGCATATGTTCGGAAACTACCAACAAGGGGATAACCCCAGGTGTGGAGCACCAGTCACATGTTGGTAATGTCCATGTCTAGGATAATGTTGGTCTTGGTGGTGGTGTGTATGGGTTGATCCAGCCGAATGGAGGTTATGAATCCCAGAAAGCGGTGGCCTAATGTGTCAGTACATGAGTAGGTATCCCAGTTAAGTGTGGGGTAGTGTCAATCTCACATCAGTAGTACCTGTCTGAATCCTACTGTCCAATATACCAAGAAATGAGGGCTGGTAACCTTGGGGTATGTTGTTGAATCCATAGCAAGTTACAATGTGCATAGCAGTTCGGGCCACAGTTAGTTGCATGTGGATCACCTCTGATGCATTGTGCTAAGGAACCAGCCTGGAGGTGTGTACATCCTTGTGAAATATGGACACACCTCCGCCGTGGGTGTCCCAGTCCTGGTTACATGACTGAAAGGTGTGGACTGTGTGTAACCAATCAGTGCAGGTGTGCTCTTCGGAGCCTAGAGGCAGGCCCCAGTCACTGCAGAGATATCAAAGTGGTCCATTATAAGGAGTGCCTCGCCTGAGTGCGTTAGAGATGAAGATGTCAAGCATTGAGTAACAGTACCCCAGGTTTTGCTTGCCTGTTCCTGTTCTGGTGGTGAATGTTATTGGAAACTGTCCAAGACAGGCACTATAGGAGCAGCAAGAGCCTTACATGTTATCTGTACTCCAAGGGCTGACAGGTGCAGGTCATCTGTGCCAAAGCATCGTGTTTTGGTGACCATGTCATTCAAAGCAGACAGATACTGGATGCCTGTGGAATGACAGCAGAAGCATAGGCAACTGTTGAAGTGAAACATTCAGTCACTGTACAGTGGTATCAGTCTGGATGAATGCAGAATGCTTCTCAGGACTTGGGTGATATCTTCTGGGCTTCAAGACTGGAGAGCTATTGCATGTCACTGTACATGTAGTCCAGGAAGTTACATCTCAGGGCAGTCACACTAACATGGAGAATGACAGTCAAATCATACCTGGTGAGGTGTGGCATGGGTGCATAGGTTATGGTGCGGATCCTGTTACCCGACAGCCAGATGTAAGCGACTATCACCTTGTGTAGCATGCTGAGTGGGACATCTGTGTGACCGCCTACGGAGTCACCTATGACCGGTGTGTTGGGTATGTTATGACACCCTATTGGCTGTAGTTGATGGGCACACATGAGTCTGTGGGCTATAAGTAATTGGTGTTGTGTTTGGTGATGGGGCTGCCTCTGTTGCCTACACAGAGAGTATGGAGAGGTTCTGCAAATATTGTAGTCATACTATGTGTGGCCTGTGGTGGTGGAGATCTAGTGAGACTATGTGATGAGTGGGGTGTGTTGCAAATGTTAAACATCCCCACATGAATGTCAGGTTCAGTCTGGGTTGGTGAGAGCATTACCCCCAACATGGCTTCATATGTGCATCTCCCACAGGCTGTAGTGTCATATGTTGGAAGGTGAGCATTGACTGTGTACATGAGACAATTGCTCTATTGACTCATGTTTGCCATATTCATCATATAGACAGACAATAACACTGGTAAGTGACACTTGGACATGCCTGTATATTCAACCATGTCTCACAAGATATGTGAGTTACGTGTGTACAACATCTGTTGCACTGTAAGCAAGCTGGAAATGTAAGGACAGACAGTGTACTTGTAAGAAATGAGTTGGAATTGGTGCTATAGTAATTAGTAGCTCATGAAGTGCTTACATGTTTTGAACAAGTGCTGAGCATGAATATGCAATACAGATAAGGTGTTGGATAATATAAACCCACTGCAACCCACAAGTGGAGACGCCAGTCATAATTGGAGGCATTGCACTATTATCCTGCTGAGTATGGTCTGCAAGTCTATGAACCTTTATCAATGTAGATGTTAGCAGTGCAGATGTAGATGACAGTATGGATGATTTCACACTGCATAGCATACCTGTGGCAGGTTATAGGACATCATCACCCATACTGTGTTCCATGCTACACTGAGTATACTAGATGTACCTTCGTATGTCACAGGAGTGGTCTACCAGTGGCCTGTTGACAGAAGCAACACTAAAAAAGGTGTCTGAGTGACATGTGCATATCACACCAGTGGCAGCTACAGTAAAATAGGGTTAATGTTTTGTACTCCCCCCTCATTGTAGCCCATACCACACAGACAAATGGGAGGCATCTGCGTACGTAAGGATGTGAATGGCCATGACCTAGGAGCAATAGCTGTCTCAGTGTTGTGGACAACATACAGAATAGGCTTTGTGGGTGTGGTGCGTGACATATGTGCACAACCTGACAGCTGATAATAGCATTGTCACCGCTAGGTGAATAACCCTTTACCCATTAACTACCACCTAGGCAGCAGTCAACATTATGGACACTGTGTGTAAGGGATGGTGCTGAGCAGTTCACCTCCCTGAGCTGGTGACGTCTCCAGGCCTATTAGGTAGTCATACGAGGCACCCATGTCATGGCAGGGTGCCATCCATGAGCATGGAGATAATTGGACAGGCATACTCAGCACTCAGGTGACCAATATCGGATCACATATCACCTTTAAGGGGTATTGGCCATGCGTGGATGGGCGATACCAGCATTCACAATCCTCACCTCCACTATGCGGCATTCTGGCTACCTTGCATAAAGACATGTGTTACACTGTGATGTTGGACATGCTATACATACATATCCTGATCTGAAAGACATATGTCATGGACAGCCACCGTCCTACTACAAGGATCGCCACATGCTGGACAGATCCCTGTGCCATACATGTTACATACTCCTGCCATACCATGCAACCCTGTCCATCAAAGCTGCACATGTCATCTCTGTCATACATGGTGCGATGACCGCATGGTAGATGTATCATTAACTGTCTGGATCAGTAATGTGGCACTGATACACCTGGCGGTGGCAAAATGGCTGTTGGATACAGCTAGAAAACCTTGCCTATACATGCTATAGTTGATAACAATCCCTGCTAATAACGTCTGGCTAGCCATTGTCCCATGTGTATCACATGTGCAACATAGGCGATATGTGGCAGGATGTTAAACTGCTGTACAGTGCCATGTAGATGTATATGGCAAAACGCATGCATGTAAAGGTTTCCATGCGCATGTGTGCATTGTCACTGCTCATGTCCGTTAAGACAGTGTATGTGTTGATATGTGACATATACACAGCATCAAGGTCAGCAGCATTACTGTGGACACATCCAGGCATGTGCTGATAGGTAAGAGCACCAGTACAGGCAAACAGACATGCCCACATCAAGACAGCATTCACATCGAGTATGAGCAATGTAATGAGGTGACACACATATATGGTGATGATATCCAATGCACAATGGGTGTTACATGTGTGTGACACAGACATGTCAGTCATGTCAGTGTCATGACAATTTGCAAAGATAACTGTTCCTATGTACTAGATTCAATGCAAATGTATGTGCAGCTGTATCTCTGTACATCTCTGTGATACTGTGACCTGTCTCCATCATTATGTCTTCCAGAAAATGCCTTGTTCACGCCTGCCAGCGTATAGCCGCCTGGAGGATGATGCCCTCATCCCATACCTCCATGATAACTATGAGGTGTTGTTCAGCCATGTGCTGCAGCATGCCCAGCAGTGTGACGACCTGTGGCAGGAACTACGCAGGAGGGTTAATGATGTGGGTGGCCATAACCGCACCGACCAGCAGGTGCACAGACACTGCACAGACCTGATACGACATGTGAAACAGCATGCCAATGCAATCACCAGGGAACAAGGTGGAACCGGTGGTGGGCCACCAACTCAGCCCCCACTCACACCCACCGAGGAGCTACTGGCCAGCCTGTGGACACCCTCAGAACAACACTAGCTGCCATCATGGAGGTGGTTGTCTCCCAATCACTGAGCCTGGAGTTGCCTTGTAAGTCACTACTGCACATATGACTATTATATCCCATTTAGTTGTATGTGTCACTGTACAATATGTAATGTAACATCATATGCAAGGTATGTTTACACACATGCCGCATACTATAGTATGCTACCCTGTGTATGCACACATGTGCATACTATATGCTATTGTATAGGCATATGTGTTAACATGCACAGTGCACCCTGTAGCTGTCATACAGTCATGGATAATGTTCAAACTGCTGTGTCACCCCTATACAGGTACCTCTGGCGTGCCGCACAGACATCAGTCCATTGCAGGTGAGACAGTTATCAGTATAAGGCATGTTAACACATATATCTATTCACCATGTGGCTAGTTAACACATGTTCACATAATGTATGGTCCAGTCACGATATACAGGTTGCATCTGTCATCAAGTACACTGGCTACCCATGTGCAATATATACAAACTAAATGAAACACCGACATGAAACCACAGTATCTGTCACTGCTAGATGTGTGGATAGCTGTGCATACAATGGTGGAGGTGTTGTTCAATGTAGGCATATGTACTATACATTGGAACAACACATATGTGGTACGCAAACAGTACCACACAGTGAGCTGGGATATGGGCAGCCCACAGGATTCACCATTGTGTAATATGCCCCTGCAATGGGTGCACACATTGTGATGTGCCAACTGACAAGTCCCAGTCATGCAGTGTTCCGGCTGCAATATTGTCTCACTATCCCATAATACATACCAAACATACAACCATTTGTCTGCATAACCCTGTGGACAGTGACGTATCTGACATCTATGGGTGTATGTTATATGGAACAACACAGACATGTGAGATAGATGGCTATCACAAACATTTGGCCAACACATTTACACATGGCCATGGAGGATGGCCAGAGACATGTAGCCACGCAGTAGATGTGATGTGTATACACCCTGTTGCACATTGTCCACACATGGTCCAACTATAGCCTTTATTGAATGGTTATATAGTTGTTGTGGAACACTGGACATCCTGAAAGCCTGTGCACAGCTTGTGGAGGTGTCACTTAATTCGACCATATAAGATGTGTTGAACATCATGACTGTGTCATAGCATGACAGTAGTCACCTGTACAGCTTCCACAAACATAGACACCACATCAGGCCACAGATGCCGTACATTTCCCTTGCTGCTGTTGGACATCACTGTCAGCCATGCACCTTATGTGTGCGGTACATAAATGGCATGTGGGACATGGTGTATTTACAAGTCTGCCATGTGTGGACACGGTTGCCAAGCAGCTAAGACATTTTAGTAGTTGTGCAGGGGTGTCATCCGTAGGTCTTCCAGTGACCTGTCACATGACACAACATGGTTTAGTGTGTATACAGCTCAGCGACGTGGGTCACAATCCACAGTAGTTATGTAATGTGTATGCACGCAGTCATGGCTATGCACTGTGTGTGTATTACACACTGTATAGCAATATAGACACTTCATGATGTAATGCAATGGCACAGTGTCTGTACTTCACACTGTATAGCAATGCAGATGCCTCATACTACCCTTCAATGTTCATGCACATCTGATAAAAGTTCTTTCTATCTGTAGGGCATACAGACAACACTACAATGTGATACCCATTACATTGCTGTACATGTGTCAGGACACCATTGTATCAGACATGTATGCATGTCAATGCACACGTCAGCAGATTACATGTCATACTACATGTCAATGTCAAGGTCACATCAGCCATGTGTACTGTTAACCTGTGCTGGTCCACATGGTGTATCAAAGGGATGCATGCTTACTACCATGATTGTGTGAACTGCATGGCTTCTGATATGAAACCTGCTTGCTGTTGTGTGCAACCCAGGGAGGTATGATAACTACCACTATTAATGTCTGAGCTGCATGCCGTCTGCTGTATCACATGCATGCTGCATGCCATCTGTCAAATCACATGCATGGTGTGTCTGTGTGTCTGTCTGTGTCTGTGTGTGTCTGTGTGTGTCTATTGTAATGTAGAGTCTTTCTTTGTAATCACAGGTGATGAAGGTGCGTTACCCTCCTGGGGTCCACCTGATATTAGTGTCACTACAGATACTAGCAGTGATGAACATATGCATGAAGTACAGGCAGGGTTGTCAGGGGCTGAATCTGTGCCAATGGTTGCCATCCCAGCTATGTCTCCCTCTTCCCAGCACACAGTTCTCATGCCAACTCATACCCCATCACCAGTGGCCATAGAGGAAGGACAGTCAGCGTGTGTTAGCTTGGAACAGGAACGTGTGGTGGCTACAGAAGGTTTGTCTCCACACCATGGTGTCAGTGTAATGACTGCAGATGTGCCACACAGGCATGTGGCCAGTGCTGCTTTTAGGAGGACCTCTGGCAGACATGCACCTGCAGGACAGAGTGCAGCAGCTGGTGTCACCAGATGCATGTTCCAAACTGTAATAGTGGCACAGGCACGTGCCTAATGGCAGAACAGAGAAGGGCAAAGGCTTCAGAGGGCTGCTATCCATTCCTTAAACAACAACATCCAGGCATTGGCAAATGCTCAACAGCAGATCGCTGATGTTCTGGACAGGCAATTGGGTGACATGGTTGGAATCCTTGACCGTGGCATGGCAATCCACGAGCATGAGCTGTCTGTGCTGGAACATCTGGTAGGAGTGAGGCATAGGCCATGTGGACGTAGGCCAGCTACACCACCTGGTGCAGGTCATTGTGAATGAGCCACCTCACATGCCCGCTCCCACAGTGCTGGTAGCAGTAGTAGTGCAGCTGGTGCTGCGCTGTGCACACCAGGACACAGCAGGCCACTTGGACGTGGCCCTGGACATTCCCAGTGGGGACACAGTTCCAGTGGACATGTGTCATCAGACAGTAGCCAATCTGTACCTCTGCCTGGTAGCGCCCGTGCAACCCCTGGCAGGCACAGGTCATGTGGCCATGGCCAGACACAGTGAGCTGTACATCCTGGTCTGTACAATCTGGAGCTGTCAATAATACCCCTGTGCAGGCCGGACACATGGCAGAACTGTGTGCATACATACACACACACAGCAGAAACATCTGTAGGGCACCGCAACACCCACATGCATAATGACCACACATGTCCAATCAGATCACCAGCCCTAACCCACACACATGATGTCATCCACTGGTGCAGCCTATGCCTTTGGCAAACATTATCACCCTGTGCATATGATGATGCCTGTGCCGCATCCCTGTCATCCACACCATCGGTGCAGGGACATGCTCATATGGTCTGATGCATAGGGTGAACAGAATAGTGAGAAGTGTATATTACATTTGTTGTGTACTGTTGACACACACCAGACATACCATGTAGTACAGGTTTAGAATGCATTGTTATATGTTCACAGTATGTGTTTTGGTAACAACAGTAACAGCATGCCCTGCTTCCCTCCTTAAGGTCTAATTGCATGTGCCATTATGTTACAGTGTTTGCAGCTAGAGTGCATTGTTGTATGTTCACAGCATGTGTCTTGGTAACAACAGTA
Source organism: Protopterus annectens (assembly GCF_019279795.1). Lineage (NCBI taxonomy): Eukaryota > Metazoa > Chordata > Ceratodontiformes > Protopteridae > Protopterus > Protopterus annectens. The sequence goes on along the minus strand of NC_056728.1, from coordinate 1,527,078,261 downwards.
ACAGCATGTTGGTAATTATGCCCTGCTTCCCTCCTTAAGGTCTACTTGCATGTGTCAATAAGTAGCAGTGTTTGCAGTTTCCCATGTGTAAATGTGGAGTACTCACAGGCATGTATGGCAATACCAGCATGCTATACGTAGCCTCAACCTCATTGTTAGAAAGGCTACCATTCCACAGATGTCCACACATCTACTGATCCAGAAGCATGTGAGCTGTTTAATAGGCTACAGTGGCTAGAGACGTGACATCCATACCGGATCACATCACAGGTATGGTGACATGGTGTGGAGTGTTTACACAGCGGTCTGGCTGAAGTCAAGATTAGAGGCCAGTTGATAGCATGAGGCCTCACTGTGTAGCAGTAATACACTGTCACATTACAGGATGAGAACACACACAGACATTCACAGAAACACACAGTAACATGACCACACTCACGGGGTCAACAACACAATAATGCACACCAGAGTGTTGAGGTGAGGACCCCTGCCTATGGGGTAATCACCTTCACAGTACTGTGCACCCACATGACGTGACAGAGAATGATCATGTACAGGTAGCCAGTAAGGCTGAGACCGATGGCATCAACAGGGTAGTAGACTGCATCACCATGAGGGGTTAGGGATCCTGTCTGTTCTGTATGGTAGCATACACCCTCACTCCATGCACCAAACAGCCATACATACATACATGCACACACACACACACACACACACACACACACACACACACACACACACACACACACACACACACACACTGTGGAGTCCACAAATGTCATTCACATACAGATAGCTGGCATGTGTGTGATACACACACCACCCCTGCCTACGTCTTGCTTTCTACACTGCAGTATGTACAGATCTCTACATCAGTGTACAGGGGCGTGTAACAATTTGGATGTATTCCCCACCATACATGGAATATATGGTCACACAAGCAAACACACATGGCAGTACTGTGAATCATACACCTGCTATATGATGATACGTCTGACAGACATGCAGCTGTATTGGCCGCATTATGTGTACCAACGCTACCTTCAGCAATTGTGCTGCTATATGCACATGGGAGGGCGTAAGTGTTACAGGTGTCACATGATGTACAGTCAGTAGCACCCTGACCGCTGTGTAGGTTGTATGTCTTCACCTTCAAGTAACACTAACATAGCATACTGTTTGCACATGTAATGGTAGGACAGCTTGTGACACACCTGTGAGCTGTCTTCAGCAAACATCCATCTGCAATTGTGGACCACCACTTCATGTACACACATCCATCCATACCTGATGTACATCCTACCGTACTGTCAGTATTTCACCATATACAGGTGTCAATGATGCGGCTACATTGCAACTGCATGTTGTAGTTAGACACAGATGAATGACATACATCAGCTACTGCACATGCATGGTAGCTGCATGCACACCACTACATGTACATGTGTGTTGGTCCTACATTCCTGTCATGTAGCCATGTTTGTATGCATTGCAATTGGTGGACATGTGTGATGACATACATGACACATGGACTTTTGTATGATACGTTGGTTGTCATGGGTAACTACTACAGAGGGAATGTTACCTCAGTCAATATTGCTACCTTATGTACTGTTAGCATTCAACAGCCATGGACCTACCTTCCATGTGCATGCGTGTGATTGCTGTAGCCACTTGTCTGCACGGAGGGCAGCAAAAGCTATGCTATGTACATATGCATTGTGTGCGTGTGGGCCATGTACATATCAACTGTGATTACATGTATGTCATATCCAAACATGAGTGTTTTGAGGTGGACAGTGACAGTCATCTGTCACAGCTGTGTAAGACCCAGGGCCCCTGTTATGTGTAGAGCTGACCTGGTTATGAACTGTGGTATCATCGCATTGCATACCACATGATGGAACCCTGTCAGTACATGTGTAGTCTGCATAGTTGCTGTAGACCTATGTACAGTCCACTGGTCATGAGTAACATGGTGTTGTAGTAATGTATGGTTGTGTGTTGCTGGTCCATGGACATGGTGATGTCTGAGGGCTACATAGTAGAATACGGCATTTACCACTGAGATCTGCACCTGAGACATCTGTGATGGCTCTTGAGTGTGTACTGGTCAGTACATGTGAGTGGCCTTCATGTACGTGGGGACAGTAACACCTGGAGCGGTCTGTCACGGTCTTATGGCCCACATGTCTGTATCTGAGATATACGGTGGTAGTGCTATTGTGCACAGCTGTGCCATATGCCAGGTGTTCCTCACTGCAGAGATGTCCGTATTCCCCATTGTTGGATCTGGATTGTCAGCTGTGATCATGAACGCTACACAGCGAACACTGATGACCGGTGTCAGATATATGTAGTGCAGCGTTCATGCTAACAATGTTCACTGTCGACACACTGTGCCCTTCCATGTTTAGAATCCGTGTGCATACAAGACAGCCCTTCGCTACTACTAAGTGTGTGAGCATGCCCAGTATGCCATTGTCTAGATGGAAACACAGTACATTCCAAACTGTGCCCTTCCATGTTTAGAATCCGTGTGCATACAAGACAGCCCTTCACTACTACTAAGTGTGTGAGCATGCCCAGTACGTCGTTGTGTAGATGGACACACAGTACATTCTAATCGGACGTGTGCTACTAAGTGTGTGAGCATGCCCAGTGATACTTTGTGTCGGTTATGTGCCTCTGTGTATGGGCAAGACCGTTGAAATCCTGTATAGTGATAGTGGTCATCCAGGCAACAGATGTCCATACCCCACGTCAGGATGGATTCCTACATTGAACACACTGGGACAGTCTTGAAGGGTGTACTGTCTCTGGTGCGTCTCGTATCCATGCAGTGTTGTAATAGTGCTCCGTAGATAGGCAGTTGTCCCGCTCACACCACTGCCGTGTGTTTGTCTACGTCTACCTTGGGACAGTAATTTGCTTTTAGACTGCTCACTCTCCATACATTCCCTATCGGCATCTTTGCCTTTGCTGATGATGTCATCCACCTAGAAGTATGCCTCTGAGAGTGCTGTGTTCCAGTAATCTCGGTAGTGCGTTCTCTAACTGCATAATGCTGTAGTGTGGTAAGGTAGTTAGGTGTATGTTTGACTCCCAGCCCTGTCAAGTGTGTGTGTGTGTGTGTGTGTGTGTGTGTGTGTGTGTTTCCAGCTGCCTGGGGACAGAGTAATGCTTTTAGATGGCTCACTCTCCATACATTCCCTATCGGCGTCTTTGCCTTTGCTGATTATGTCATCCACCTAGAAGTATGCCTCTGGGAGGGCTGTGTTCCAGTAATCTCGGTAGTGCATTCTGTAACTGCGTAATGCTTTTGTGTGATAAGGTACTTAGGTGTATGTTCGACTCCCAGCCCCGCCAAGTGTGTGTGTGTTTCCCACTGCCAGGGGATTGAGTAATGCTTTTAGACGGCTCACTCTCCATACATTCCCTATCGGCGTCTTTGCCTTTGCTGATGATGTCATCCACCTAGATGTATGCTTCTGGGAGTGCTATGTTCCAGTAATCTCAGTAGCGCGTTCTCTAAGTGTATAATGCTGTAGTGTGATAAGGTAGTTAGGTGTATGTTTCACTCCCAGCCCTGTCAAGTGTGTGTGTGTGTGTGTGTGTGTGTGTGTGTGTGTGTGTGTGTGTGTGTGTTTCAAGCTGCCTGGGGACAGAGTAATGCTTTTAGATGGCTCACTCTCCATACATTCCCTATCGGCGTCTTTGCCTTTGCTGATTATGTCATCCACCTAGAAGTATGCCTCTGGGAGGGTTGTGTTCCAGTAATCTCAGTAGTGCATTCTGTAACTGCGTAATGCTGTAGTGTGATAAAGTAGTTAGGTGCATGTTTGACTCCCAGCCCTGCCAAGTGTGTGTGTTTCCAGCTGCCTGGGGACAGAGTAATGCTTTTAGATGGCTTACTCTCCATACATTCCCTATCGGCGTCTTTCCCTTTGCTGATGATGTCATCCACCTAGAAGTATGCCTCTGGGAGGGCTGTGTTCCAATAATCTCAGTAGCGCATTCTGTAACTGCGTAATGCTGTACTGTGATAAAGTAGTTAGGTGCATGTTCGACTCCCAGCCCTGCCAAGTGTGTGTGTTTCCAGCTGCCTGGGGACAGAGTAATGCTGTTAGATGGCTCACTCTCCATACATTCCCTATCAGTGTCTTTGCCTTTGCTGATGATGTCATCCACCTAGAAGTATGCCTCTGGGAGTGCTGTGTTCCAGTAATCTTGGTTGTGCATTCTGTAACTGCGTAATGCTGTAGTGTGAAAAGGTAGTTAGGTGTATGTTTGACTCTCAGCCCTGCCAAGTGTTTGTGTTTCCAGCTGCCTGGGGACAGAGTAATACTTTTAGATGGCTCACTCTCCATACATTCCCTATCGGCGTCTTTGCCTTTGCTGATGATGTCATCCATCTAGAAGTATGCCTCTGGGAGTGCTGTGTTCCAGTAATATCGGTAGTGTGTTCTGCAACTGCGTAATGCTGTAGTGTGATAAGGTAGTTAGGTATATGTTCGACTCCCAGCCCTGTGAAGTGTGTGCACGTGTTTCCAGTTGGCTGGGGACAGATTAATGCTTTTAGATGGCTCACTCTACATACATTCCCTATCGGCATCTTTGCCTTTGCTTATGATGTCATCCACCTAGAAGTATGCCTCTGGGACTGTGGTGATGCTGAAACTCAGTAGCGCGTTCTGTTACTGTGTAATGCTGTAGTGTGGTATACTAGACAGATAGGTGCTCAATCCCAAGGCATGGCAGGTGTGTGTGTTTGGCAGTTATACCCTATGTGTTGGTATCTGTGGGTGGCTAGCTGTGGGATGTGTTCAGTTTGTTTTGTTGCTGACCTATATAGTGTCCACAGCCCACATATTCTGACAAGACACTGGGTTGTCAACACATACATTCGCCAATAGGTCAGGTGAGTAAATGTCAGCAGCCATGCTCTTCCCCTTAATACAGTCTGACCCGTGTGATGCAACAGAACGCACATGCCTTGATAGTAACAACACTACATGATGCAGGTGGCACATGTAGTTACCTTTTCATGCCTGTCTAATGCTTTGCTGTCATGTGGTCTGCTGTTGTGATATAAATGCAATATCTACATATGTGTGTACATGTGTATGTGTGTATGTATATCTATGTATATATGTACACAAGTACACAACTAATATATATGATATATGTAGATATAGAGAGATAGACATAGATATAAACATATATGTCTGGGGACATCAGCACTATTGAATGTTTGTGCCGGATGATCTGTACGTGATAACCTGGGATGTATGTATATCTGCCATGGCATAGTGGTAATGCACATCGTATGTTGTGTGCAGGGTCCCGGGTTGTAGTCATGTAGACACCGGTTATTTTGTTGCTGGGAAGACCATGGGACATTGAATATGGTGATAGTAAGGCACCTGTTACCAGTTGTGTATGGATCTGAGTGACACTAAGCAGTGGTTATTAATTTCGAGGTTCGGTATGGGTCATATAACTATTCACTTGAAGACTATACTATGCAGATGAGGTTGACAATAGCGTATCCCATTTATCCCCAGGGTGTGATGCAGATACCTGGAGTGTATGTGTGTAGTTAGCTGGGTGCAGGGCTCAAATATAGTTGACAGCATGGGGGGGGGGTCAGGCATACTATACGTACATTGCAGAACTGTGCCTCGGGAGTGCTCCTGCCTTAGCATGCCTAAGCTAGGGGTGTGTCTATACCTGCCTGGTGACATTGGGAGGGACAACAGCAGTGGTGGGGTAGTCAGGGTGTACAGGCTGCACAAACAGGTGATGATCAGCACAATCAGCAGATGACATGGCCAGCCCGCACCTGAACAGTACGGTAATGTGAGCAAGCAGCATACACACAGGTTTCTTCTGCACTCTACACCACCGATGTATACCTGCGGGGACATTTCACAACACAGTACAACCAAATGAGAAGGGCTGCAGCAGGCAACATAGACCAACATGTGCAGGAGGCTGAGGGCAGTGAGGATGTGTATGCTGCCGAACACCCCTTACTGGGGTGACATAAGACATTATAGACCCAGGGTGACTTACCAGGTGCTACATGAGCTGGGGATGGTGGAGCACTATGGGGTGGACAGAGACCTCCTACAGTGGCTTGTTGACTTGTGCCTGCCACACTTGACACATCAAACAGGGCGAGGGAAACCCATCACAGTGGATACCACAGTATGTGTTGGCCTATGTATACTAGCCACAGGTACCTCACACAGCACAATTGGGGATATCATGGGGATCTCACAATCATCTGCATCCAGAGTATTGCACCAGTTCACAGACACCATGTCAACACATGCTCGTGAGCACGTACATGTCCTCAACACACGTGATTAGTAGACCAGCAATATGCATCTCTTCAACCACATGGATGACTACCCTGGGGTACTGGGTGCTATAGCCTGCACACGCATACACATCAAAGCACCACTCGGTGAGCGGGGTAGGGCCTACAGTCACTGCAGGGGCATACCCTCCAACAGCTAGGCCATATGCAATGGCCAGGGCATTAGACTGAATTTGTGTGCTGTCTGCCCTGGAAGCTATGATGATTCAGATATATGGCTTCTGACACAGTTGTACCACACCTTTGACAATATGGACATCCCCTACAGTGTCCTAGTGTGGGATACTGGGTAACCACTGGTGTCGTGGCTGATGACACCCATCAGCAATGCACACACACCTGAACACTCACACCATAATGAGGCAGATGCACAGGCAAGACATATAATTGAGCATGTGTTTGGGATGCTCAGTTCACGGTTCTGGTATCCGGACACATCCGGTGGAGCCCTGCAGTATTCACTAGCTACATGCACACAATTTGTTATGGTATTTGCTATGCTACACATTCTGATCCTGCAATAACAGTTGCAGCAGGAACAGCATGGGGCAGGGCCACATGGCCCAACACCACTGCCAAGGTCTGTACAGGCACAGTGTGACTTGGCGAAGGAGCTACCTGAGCAGGGCCCAGTCAGCAAAAGGTCGTGCACAGTATGACCTGCCCTTGGCAAAGAGGCAACACAAGGCATATGCACTGACACAGTAGGTACCCACGGATTTCCCCTCCCTGACCCGCACACAGTACAATGGATGCCAAACATGACACTACCTGTGCTTGGCCATGTATAGGAGGTGCACTGTGTGCATCCCACATAGGCACCCCTCCAGCACCGTCCTCAGGTACAGAACACCCCAGGGTACGTCTATCGACCTAGAAATTGGCAGTTGTATTAGAATGTGTATTTACCCATTGCTATGATATGTATGTGAGCATACAAGATACTTTGGGGGCCGACTGTTAGGGCAGCAGACAGTACACATTCATAGTGCACCATGACATTTGTAGCACATACGGGGGTCACAATGGTAGCCAGTAGTACACAAGGTTTATGGGCTGAACATCATGTGTGTCCGTACAGCCCACACAAGTTCCATGCAGCTGGACAGGTGTGGACCAATACAGACAAATACTATGCAATGGTCTATGGATATACCCAATGAATGACCCCAACCCCCAAAGACACACACAGACTACAGCAGGCCAGGCAGTTTGATGTAGGTTGTGAAAGCTAGGATGTCCAACACCATTGTGCTGGTATTTAACGCTGGGATCTGATGTACACTGGTATCCCTTCAACCAGCAATTTAGGTAGGTCCACACACTGACATGGAGTACCTGGTATACAAGTACAGTAGCGGCAGATGTGTACAACTGTCAGCTGTGCCCCGTCCAACCTACACATGTGAGAGTCATGTGCGCCATCCACGGTGCTGTGTAGGACTGTGGATACGGTTGGATGTCCCCCACGCTATGCAGACATGTAGCAACTGTCAATGCCACATGACCATTAGCTACCCTGCAGACACAGCATGACACCTGTCTGTATCTGGACATGTGACACATGCGATACAGTTGTCCATACTTGGCATGCTCACATGCATGGTGGTATGACGGTAATGTTGGTCGACAACATGCGTAACAGTCATACTGGGCATGCTCACACGCTGAAACACAGGACGGCAGGGCATGCATACACCAGTGGTCCGGACCTATCTGCCAATACATTGCTATACTGTTGGATGACTGTGCTGCATGGTGTGTGTGTGTGGTCTATTGTCTGTACATATGCCATGGTCTATTGTTAATTCACATGAGCTATGTGCGCAGGGTACTGCTACCAACACGTGAATAGGGCGGTTCTTTGTTTGCGGACAGACCGATGCCTTTGGATACGGACTGGGTAAGGCACATTTCAGCAGGTGGGAGAAGTTGTGCATGGGTTTGCACAGTGTTAAGCACTGCTGACCTCTGGTTACAGCACCTTTTACACGTTTAGACTCCACATTTCTTTGACAGTGCACTACTAGCATACTGGTAGACAAACACGCTTACAGCCGCTCGCTCACCAACATTTCTGCTTACATTTGTCACTCACGCTGGATGTGTGCGATCCCTTGTGATATGTATTACATTGGACTACATGACTACAGTATCGGGTATGTCTAACCATTTGGCAATGGCAGGCGTTCGACTGTACGGACTCGGTGGCCAGTCCAGTGACGTAATCATATTATATGCGTGTTCCTCATACAATCTGCTCCCATCTGCCTGATACATGGGAACCGATACTCCGCAATGTTGACATGTGAATATGATTTTGTTAATGCAGCTATCCGGCGTTTCATGCTACCGCATACCTACTGTACATTTTCCACCTTTCAGATTGCACGACGGGAGACTGTAGGAATAACACCTTTCCCGCTTTGCATGGGTCAGTCCCTCATTAGGCATATGTCATGTGACAATACTCTAGCCATTGCAACTGTCCTGATTAGGGGACATTCTCATATTCTATGTGTCTGTAGTGGTTGCTTGTTACAGGTCTTGTATACCTGACACATCAATATGTTATATGTAGAAGCATAAGCAACTTTACAGCTGCTAGACTACACTTTGATTTGTGCTGATATGTATATTGCTGTACTATGCATGGCTGTAGGTATGTTTTTCCCTGGTACATCTGACATTTCTACAGAGCAGGTCCCACTTTGGCCATTCAGAATGGCGGCGGCCCTATAGATCCAATATGTAGAGCTATCACATGTGTCAAGGCAGCACATGCCCACAGCCAGTTGTAAACTGACTACTTCCATGGTTTGTATACGTTAAGGTTATTCTTGTAGCATGATAATTGCTAATACTGTTTCCTATTACATGTAGCTGTTTCTGATACAATAAATTAATTTATGACACCACTACACACAATATATGGCCTCCTTTCCCGAACTCACCGGCCATGTGCCATAATATTCATTTTGCAGGACACAACTGCTCAGACGGGTGTGTCCCTCAAAGGCATACGGGTGTGGAACCTCATCTATTATGCTATCATCTACCTAAGGTGGTCAGCAAAATATACATTTTCCGTCACTAGCAGACGTCACATACCAATGGGGGAGAATGAACACTTTATCAGGTACACTGCATAACACCCTGTGGGACACATTTAGATGATCGGTTCTATTAACCAGACACATTGACAGTCACAGAGCATATGTATTCATTCACGTTTGTCGAGGTACATGCTGTTTATGAGTCATAGATGTTGTCATCTGTCATTACCTGTATTCCGCCACCTGTCCACCTAATATCACTAGTTCTGGAAGTGTTTAGTTGGACTTTGTTACATTCTGATTCATAACTATGGACGTTCATGCTACTTGGGTTCACGGCACTGATTTGGTCTCTATGTATTCCCCCGATGGTTTACAGACTATCCAGTAGATGTGCTCTTCAGGTTTGGGACATATAGGCATCTGCTATGCCCACAGAGGAATATTAATGACTTCCACTGGGCGGGCCTATGACATTTCTGCCAACCAGCACCTGCACACTTAAGCCCATTATTGCATACCCATAGTCCACCTACCTGGCACACCTCTACAGCACTCATGACAAATATTTACTGTGAGCGCAGCTGGGGTATGAGCACACCCCTACGCATTGCCCACTCTCCCCATCTCGGGACACATGTCGTACGTTTTGTCAACCCATGTATTATCACACTTGCATAACCTACTGTTCCATGTACACCTACATTCTGCTCGCATCGATGACAACAGGTTGACACATACACTGAATTTTTGGGGTCCTGCAAGGGACACCGTTATCCATGTTTAAAGTGTAGACCTTGCAGATCTCTCCCACTGCTACTTTCCTGCCAGTGTTTTGGACAGCAGCAGTGTATTAATCTTTCTTGCCTGTCTGTATGTCTGACTGGCCTAGCTGGGCAGTGTGGGGGGTACAACGTTTATTTATTGGACCTCCCAGTCACATATGCCCGGGCTGTATATATGTTACCCCTAATTGCTGTAAAGTAACCTAGTTATCTACATGTGTATATCTACAATGACATATATAATTGTTTTGTGTGTATGTGTATATATCAATACCTGTTGTTTGTGTATATACATATATATATATATATATATATATATATATATATATATATATATATATATATATATATATATCTGTAGTATATCTTTGTGTGTATGTATATATATATATATATATATATATATATATATATATATATCTGTATAAAATATATATGTGTATATAAATAAATATATATATATATATATATATATATATATATATATATATATATATATATATATACGTTTTTATCTGTATATACATCTGTGTGTCCGTTGACCTATACATTTCCCGGACATAGACACTTACACATGCATATTGGGTTTTATCTCTGCTTCAACAGCATACTATTGCCTTAGTCATTATGACACCGACACTTCACTCCGGTGAACTTGTGATCAGTATACTGCACGTTATACAGTGGACAGATGTCACACGTTTTTCATGTCTGAGGTGCTGCTGATAAGTGTGATGTGATACAGTGTCATTCAACCTATTACTCGTATGTGCAGCCTGTTATTCCTGCTACTGTGTTTGTTTCTGTGCACATTCATATTATTAATGTTAATAGAATGAGTGTTTGTGTTACTGAGATTGCACGTCAACATATTGATGTCTGCATGTAGTTGTGTCTTTCTGCTTTTCCCTGTTTGGGGTTGTCACAGTAGAACTCCGTTCCACTCATGGGTGGCGTATAGGTTTTACGTGCCTGGCTGCCAGCCCTGAGGCACAACGTCCGACAACGATACACCCATTCACGCATGTCTCCACGCAGATGATGCTCTATCTGGGAATCACACCTACATACTAACTGACTTCCATGGTCCGCTCCATTGCAACCGGCGCAACATACCGTAGCACTCTTGTGTCCATAATCGCATATCCATAGTTTCTCCAGCACACCCGTGTTGAGTTTCCACCCATAAAAGCCATTATACACCTGATATCACAGCCATGACACACCTTTACACATTGCCCTCTCCAGAGCGTTGGGGCCCTACACACATTTTGTACCACCTCGTGTATTCACAGGGTCACCATCCATTCATATTTGCACATACGTGCCTTTCCTGGTGTTATGGATTACGAACGATTTGCGGGTTACAAGTGTAGGTGGTCGCAACATGTACTACATTCCCTCTGTGTATAATGTTGACGTAACACTTCATCGGTGTTATGGCCACTGGTATAACCCTGCCTCTGGTGTGAATAGCGGTGCTCTACTCACACTTGTGCAGCTTTATCTGGCATACGCTGCGAGCACTTTATAATACCTTACTTGCTCTAGATTCCCTTCACAACCCTTATGTTTGCTTTCATCTTTCTGCGTATATATATATATATATATATATATATATATATATATGTAATTGTATATTTCTGTTATGTCTGTGGATATATATACACACACATCTATCTTTCTATCTATCTATCTATCTATCTATCTATCTATATATATATATATATATCTATATATATAACAGTTACAGCTGTACAAGACAACATACATTTGCTATGCTACAAGCTGAGTACACCCACGCAGGTGCACTTGCATCTACTTATTCTGAGTTACATATGCTTACTGCCACTTCTTTGGGATTACATGTGCCTTATTCCTTATGAAAGTACCACTTTGATTGATGAAATCTGGTTAACAGCCCCATGCGAGACATGTGGTCATCTTTACATGTATAAATGTTGGCTTTACAGAACAGAGGCATTCATAACACATTAAATTAATATGTGCTATAGTCGTACTTGAACCGGGAATGCCTTTACGTTAGGCAGATGCTCTAACCACTACACTATTGTTGTTCTGCCTCATTTATATGCATACTCATGGTTCATAGCTACTCTGACATATGCCTCAATGCTTCCCTTACACAGCAGGCATCCATTCTCCTGCTGGGAAAACCGCAGTACTACACTTCTGGCATTCCGTGTTTCCTACTGCTTTGGACCCGTGCTGCATGTCTACTCACTCCAAGGATATTCAGAACTCCTACGCGTATAGTCCTCACACATACGCATGTTTGATTGTCAGGGTGTTCATGTGCTGGTCCGGGTTTAGGCTTGTCCGACTGGTGACTAGAACTGCCCTGGCACTGTTCAAATATCAGATGAAGCACATGGAAAGAGTTAGTCCAGATTTTAACATTCTACCTGTGTTTACAGACGCAGGTGTTTGTGCACCTCTGACCAGATTATTAGGTCAGCGCTACATAAAATAGGGCGGGGAGTGGTTCCACTACATAATACAGAGTGGGGGGGGGGTGTTTCCACTTGTTTTCCTTCACATTTGACTATTTCATTCATTTATAGATACAATGAATATTATTCTGGACATCAGTTATAAATTCACTACAGGTATGCAATAGTCCTGTCAACAAATGTGACAGTTGGTTGGTGTACATATGTGTACGGACCTCTGTGATACTAGGGGACTAGTTTCTACAGTGACAGGAACAAGGCTATGACAAATCAGGGACAATCACGGACACTTTTACCATATTAGTACTATTAACTTGGAACGTGTTGACAGATTCGTATTACTACTAATTTTCTGCAGTTAAATGTGTCTATTACTCTTCATTGTTGTAATTATTCATTCTCATTCAACACCTTTCCTCCAAAGGTCACTGGCTTTGTGAGTGATTAAGAGGCTGGCCAGTTATTGTGCGAATGCTCTGACCATTGGTAGGGTTGACACATTGTCATATGTACAGGTTGGAATATATTCTGGGGACACCAGATTGTTTAGGCCAACACATACCCACGGTCAGTGCAGGTTTAGAACATTCATTAGTTTCCTAGATGTGAGCCTATACCTTTAGCACTTTATTTGTTAGTCTGTTTCTTGTACGAATTACGCATTTTCTATCCTGACGTGACCGCTTTAGGCAACTGTTACATGCAGTATGGTACATAGTTATTTCCTACAATCACAGGACATTTGGCATTGTATCATTGTTGGTCAGGACACACCTACCCACACAGTGACTGTCCCTCACACAGTGGATCAGGGGGTATCCTGTTTACATCAGTGCCTTCATCACCCTATTTCTATGTGCCACTATGCAAATGTGTACAATATATTCTCTCGATTATTCATGTCGGGACACATGCGTCACAGGCAGGTGTTTGATCCTGAGTATTAGGTTCTGCATGACCATCTAGGGCTGGACAGTCTCGTGCACCACTACTGCACATTCCAACTTGTGTCCAGATGTCTACAGGACTGGACATCATGTCTTGATACCCATTCTAATGTTTACACAGGTTACTTATCCCATGAGGGATATCCAAAAATTTAACAATACCGACCATTCTTTTAGCGTTACAAAAATGTGCTGGGGGTTTTACATGCAAGGGAAACATAGTTTGCAATCCTGAAACTGCCTAGGGTGGCACTGCCTACTTCATATGATTAGTGGTCATTATGTGTAGATGTGGCTGCCCAAGCTAGTAGGCCAAGTATGGCTGGATTTGGTGGATGTTCAGGTATGGGGGCGGGTTGTGTGCTGTGGAGGGGATGCTGGGTATTCCATTATGCATCCAGGTGTGTTGTATTTGATTTGGCCGGTTCCATCAGGACCAATCTGTGGGTATGTGCCAGTGACATTTCTGTACATTTGTATCACACATTTTAATATTCATATGTTTGTGGGATTGTGTTCTACAGTATGGCCTGTCTGGTTGTATTGCAGATGTGTATACATGTTCTTTGTGTTTCTTTCTGATTCACCCGTTGCTCTCTCATACACCTCCAGTTCACCTATTCTGTATACGACACAGTCTCGCCTTTGAGGATTATACCATTACCCATCCCCCCACCCATACACATATTCCTGACACTCCATCCATCACTGCTTTGGTTGATGGCCCATGACACGGTCAAGGTAACACATTGCATACCCTACATATGTCAGATACCTGTATGGTTGTGTGGACTACCCTGGCATGTTTCACCTTCCACATGCTATACATCATACACATAGGTACACACCCATACTTAACTTTCATGACATGGTTGGTACACCCAGGTCATACCTGTTCAACTGTGACACATCCTGACAAGTACGGCTTGGACCGCATATGTGCGGATTTTAGCAGACTGTTCTGACCATTGGTAGGATGCCACCTTTTCCTATGTCCAGGATGGGATATATTCCGGACACATATCCAATTGTACTGGACAACACGTACCCACAGTCAACAGTACAGATAATACTGTTCCTTTAAGCCTACATGTTGACTTATTGTTGTAGCAGTTTATATGCTCCTTCTGTTTCGTTTACATGCTTATTCTATTTCCTGCCACATATGGTATGTTAAATATGGACATACCTATTGTATGTGACTATTACATGCATTGTGGGATATAATTCTGTTATACGGTTGCTAGATATTTAAATTTATTGTGGATTTGTTATGGACACATCTGCCCAGCTGTGTACTCTCCCTCACAATATGGGTCAGCTGGTGACCCTGACCATTGGGCTTGACGTACTTATTGGTGGCGAGCTAACATGATGCGTTTCACTTCCACTTGGTATAACTATCTGCATTGCGTTAGACTACGGGCACATGGTTTTCAATGTCATTTGTTCGAGGGATAGGGACCCATTATTCCCTACCATGCATTCATGTTTGCTTCTTCATTTTGTGTTCTTAGGAACTGTCTTGCATGCTTTGCATACATTTCAGTATCCACAGACACTGACAGATGTGATTACTATTGCTTGCAAATTGTTATATGCAAGCATTTCAGGTTGCACGTCGACAGCTGACATTTCCACCCCTCTGCGCAGCACTTTGACACACCCTATGCACTTGTGTCCATTTCCTATGCACGTGGCTGTGGCGGCAGCGCGCCTTCATTAATATGCATTTGGCACTACTGCACCATCTTCATGCCACACAGTCGGCGCAAGCCTAACGCCAGCCTTGTGCCGAGCTTTATGAATCCCGGGGAGTCAGTAACACTTAGCTAATAGCTGGATTAGAACCCTTGCAAGTAGTCAAAATCTTTTTATATATGTGCAAATTATCTCTTCACACCACAAAGGAATCACTACTTCACATTATTTAAATACAATTGAATGGCAGTGAAAACTTACCAAAGCAGAAGATGTGAACAGAGGGAAAGAGAGAGGGACATATGGACAGAAATAGCAAAAATATTTTTTCTGGGACATGTGGATCGATTGGTTAGGTGTGTTACTCTTACTTATTACTTCATTATTACTCAGTCTTGCTCTGTATAATAAAGTGCTTGTTATAGGGAGCAAGTAGGGGTAGGAGTGTAGCACCAGCATTAAGACATAAGCAAGATAAGATTTTCTTGCTAAGTCTCCCTGTTGGAGCTGCAATGTTTTTGCTAATGATGTCTTGGTACACTATTCAAATTGTGCGTTAATGAAATGTTGTAAATGGAGACAAAAACAGATGTTTGCAATTAACTGTATGATAGGCATAATTTCACCTACAGCTGTAATCAAATCAATGACACCTATGCAAACACATCAGTTGACAAACAGGGGAGTTAGCTCAACTCACCATTTAAGAACTTCTAGTTTATTGCATGCAGTGGCTTAAAGAATTGTAACAGTAACTGTTTCACATTGCTACCTTTAGCCTGTCTTTACTCTGTATTGCCATAGTGCAGCAGATTTAAGCACATTCATGAGAAAGTAACCAGATTATTGCAGCTGAAATTAAAATCTTCCACTTTTGCTATAAAAAATTAAACAGCATTCACAATTACACACCAATGGTGTGTTATGCCAACCTCCATGCAAATGCTGAGGACAAAATGTGCAGGCTGTTCCATGGGCCATGTCTGGACATGTGTAATGCTTATGATTATATTTTTGATCAGATTAAATATGTGAACAAGAGGTTGATAGGACAGTGAATAAAATGGGGGTGGGACAAAGCAGATGATAAGGCACAAGGGGAAAGAATACAATAATTTACATGAGGGTGGTAGGAGACTGCCATAGCTATTCCTTTCTCAGAACATAAATGCTGAGCTGTACAAGGAATTTCATGACTTTGGAGAGTCACCACACCAGGGATGTGTGACAACAATAGAATAATTTTGTATAGCCAATTGGACTAAAATCAAGTGACTCAAGAAGACAAATATATGAAGTGTTGAGCTATGTGTGAGGCATAATTGTTATGTGGAACATGTGCCCATATTATCCATTTTTTTGATGAGAGAGGAATGCTGGGGAAGGGGCTTAGAAATGTCAGGGTCTGGTGTTCTGATTAGGGTAGGATTCAGGCACAGACAGGGATGGTAATGGACACAAAAGTTTGGAGTACACCATGACTGAGAGTAGGTAGGGAACACAGGAGAGTCACCCATGTCCATTTTGAAAAAAAAGTAAGAATCTAGCTATAACCCTGAGAACTGTTATCACTATCTCATGTGACATTTGCCTGGGTCGGTGACATATGTGCCATCATTTTAGCAATACAAAGCAGGACTTTTTCAATTTTTCTGATTTGGACACCAAGATCTCTTTCCATTATATCTTCCACGAGCACTATCAGTTCCTGCCAGTTGGGAAAATCACCACCTCCACTGATACTGTTTTAGGAGGGCACCATTACACCAGCAGCAAGGGCAGAAATACTTGATGCAGGTGGAATAGGTGGGGGAGGGTTTGAGTAGGCAATGCTGACATGCTGTGAATCCAAATAATGCTGCTCTCCTAACTCAATGTACTTTCTGACTATTTGTTAAGTGTTTTCTCCCTGACCCACCCTTGGTAAGCATATAACACAGAGAGGAGACTGTGAAATACTGATTCCTACTGCATTAATCTAGGCTGATCATTTCATCCTTTCTTCTTCTTACAACCAAAATATCTCATCCCTTACTAAATTCTAGCATCCAAACTATCCTGTCTCTCAAGGAATTTCAATTTCTCTCTACCTGTCTTAAGCTCACTAATGCTCCTATTTTTATATAACTATCTCAAGCTTCCTACAGTTTCATAATATTTCCTCCTTCTTGTCCTTCACTTCAGTATTGCTTTACCTGTCACTGTTTAGAACAATTAACACCAGCATAGTATTAATCAGCCATATTCTTGTTCATATATCATATATGTATCTCATTAATGCTTATCAGCACAACCTTGATATTCATCTACTGATCAGCCATTTCTCTATAATGGTGCAAACTATTTCATGATAGTTTATTTGTTAGCTTATTTCAACCTTATATTAATCTCTCAATTTTTATTGTTTATGGTTAAACTGTTTACTACCTATATTTACCAAAGTTAAGTATTCTTGATACTTAGCAATTTTTTGTTTTGTTTGCAATGTGTTTTTGTAATGTAACCAACAGAAATTCCAGCAAAACCACAAAAAACAAACATAGAGGACTCCATGAGAAAATGCAAAGGATTTATTCACTGCAAACTCAAAGATCCATAAAATGCAGCAAACACTTTGTTTAGTGCTTTCACCCAGAACACCCCCAGGCTAAGAAGCCTGGGGGTGTTTCGGGTGAAAGAGCTAAACAAAGTGTTTGTGAAATTTTATGGTTCTTTGAGTTTGCAGGGAATAAATCCTTTGCTTTTTCTCATGGAGTCCTTGATGTTTGTTTTTTTTTTTTTTTTTTTTTTTTTTTGCGGTTTTGTAGTGGAGCTTTTCTCCTCAGGCCTCCACTGAAAAAGGTCCACTGGTCCAGTTGGATATCCCAAGTAAACAAATGTAAAATAAAAATAAAAATAAATAAATAAATAATGAATAAATGCCAGCCATTAGGAGGTAGCACTTCTCAATATTTATCCTTGCAGTGAAAGGACAAGTGTATGCAATTATGTAGCTCCTTACATCATGTTTACCTTCCCAGTACTAAGTGCAGATTGTGGTATTCAGAAATGCTAATGATTTAATACCTCATTTGCATGCTCTCAGTGTTCAGAGAGCCAAATCTGCACTATGTAAAGGTAATCATGTAACTAAGGAACTTGTATCATATTGGAGAGACTGTTTGGATCCAAGGAACTTGATACTGATAAATGTATTTTGTGGAGCTCTATCTACTTTCTAAGCTGCTTTCTTTCCAAAGCATGTTACTATTTTTACAGAGTACATTTAGTTTGCCTTTAAGCATGTATTGCAGTGCCCAATACAGTCACACAGTCATTAGTTTATCTGACTACATTTTCATTTTCATTTATTGTTTTTGTAGCCCATGCATAACAGTTATTTTCTGCATTACAAAGGCTTGTAAAGAATGCTACCTGACATAATTGTGTAGATTTTATTTTCTAAAGTAAAAGAAGTAGTGCACACAATGTTTGTGGTTGTGAAGGGTTTGCTCTGGAGGAAACCATATTTGTAACCTTTAGGCATTCATTTAAATGGTATAAAAATGAATCAAGATTAAATACAGAGCAGCAATGCCTCAGTTCCCAAACAGAAAAAATCACAGCTTAATCGGTATGTCTGATAATATAAAATAAAACATCATTCACAGAGATGGCCCTGGAGTTCAAAAATTGTTTATTTTCTTCACTTGGTCAGATGAGTGCTGTGATAATACAGAAGATTTTTCTTTTCTTTCTTTATATGTTTATTACAGTCATTTAGTGCAGGTCCTATCATTAGAGTGAAAACAAAGGTGGTATGTTTTGATAGGTTAAAAAGAAAAGGAATGGTAGTCTGATGGTGGTGGTTTTAAGCTTGTATGAAAGAATATGGGGGATGGAGTGCAAACCAATGTGGTTCTTTACAGAAATAAAAGGAGCCAATGACAGCCATGTAGAGAAAACTTATCTAAAAGTAATGGGAATGTTTATGTGTGTTAAAGTAATCTAGGGTTGGTATAAGGTGTACATATAAGAAAAGTGTTTAGAAGGTAGAATACAAGATTGAGTGGTGATTGGAGAGGACTAAGGAGGAAGTGGTTGGCTAGTGTGTGGGTGGTGGATGGCTATAATTTGCCAGAAACCAGGGAGGGTGATTGGTGAATGAGTGAATGCAAGGATGAATGATGTGCAAGTATGAGCGGGCTGTGTGTATTGGTCACGGTAGCAATATGAGATTCAGGGCTGTGATGGCCCATTCAGAAAAAGGGGATCCATCTGAAAAAATAAATAAAATAATTATAGTAAAAATAGTAAAATTGTAAAAATTAAAAATAAAAAGTGATTACAAAGATTTTCAAAAACATTTAAGCTGACTATATGTATAGTGAAGGGGGGGTGAATGGGCTGGTGTGGATACTTAGGGGTTGGGAACCAGACTTCCTATGCTGAATACCATAAAATATCATACACATATCATAAAAATAACAACAAAAAAAATCATACCATAGAAATAGCAAAACTGAAAATTAAGAAAACTAATGTGTGGGTGGTGGAGGGTTATGATGGGCTGTTGTGAGTGCAAGTTTGAATGATGTGTGTGTATGAACAGTATGTGAGTATTCATGTTGGGATGAAGAATTATGTGTGTGTTAGGGCCACAATGGCCCATATAGAGCTAGGGGATGGATCCGAATAAAATAAAGTACATTAAATTAAAGAAATAATAAAAGTTGAAATAAAAATGACTGCAAAAGCATTTATGTTAAACCAAATGTGTTGAATAAGGGGTGGGAAATAAGACACGATATGCTGAACACCATAAAGATACCAAAATGGTAATCATAATAATAGTGAAAATGCCATAAAATGGTTGTCTGTGTATTGAGGTAATCTAGGGCTGTATTGAGGTGACCTAGGCTGGCATAGGGTGTATGTATAAACAAAGTGATTGGAAGGTGGAATAACAGACTGATTGGTGAGAGGAGGGGAGAAAGGATGAAATGGTTGCTAATGTGCAGGAGGTAGGGGGGCTATGATTTGCCATAAATGATAGAGGGTGTTTGGTGAATGAGCACATGCAAGGATGAATGATGTGTGAGTATGAATGGGCTGTGTGTATTGGTCACAGGAGGAAGAAATATGTGATTAAGGGCTGTAATGGAAAATGTCGAAAAAGGGGGTCAATCCAAAAACATAAATAAATAACATAATTACAGTAGAATTGAAAAATAAATATTACAAAGATTAATAAAAACATTTAAGCATGACTCTATATAATACAAAAACATTTAATCATCTGACTATATGTATTGTGGAGAGAGGGGAGAAAAAACAAATGGGCTGGTTTGGATAGTAAGGGGATGGGAAACAGACTCCCTATGCTGAACACCATAATATATCATACAAATATCACAACGATTACAAAAATCATACCATTGACATAACAAAGGTGAAAACTTACAAAAAATAATGTGTGGGTTGTGGGGGCTATGATGGCTAGTTACAAGGGAGGGTGATCAGTGAATTAATGAGTGCAAGGTTGAATGATGTGGGAGTATGAACAGGTTGTATTATTGGTCTTGGGAGAAAAAAAATATGTGTGTGGTAGGGCCGTGATGGTCCTTGTAGAGCTAGGAGATGGATCTGAATAAAGTAAAGTAAATTAAATTAAAAATAGTGAAAGCTGAAATAAGAATGATTGCAAAATCATTTAAGTGTAACCAAATGTGTTGTATGGAGATGGCAAACCAGATACTGTATGCTGAATACCATAATGATACCAAAATTTCCAATCATAATTATAGTAAAAATGTCATAAAAATGCAATTTGCATGCTAAAACTAAGAAGGTGGTAACAAAACCTTGTTTAAATCTATGATTGAAATAGGTCAATCAACAAGAAACAGAAAACTGAATAAAGATCAGAACCTGTCTCTCAGAGAATTTAGCTGTATCTCATACCAGTGAGGCTGAGTGACAGCATAAGTAGAAGTAGAGAGATATAGCTAACAGGTTTTTCTGGAAATTTAACAAGACTTACTTAAAATGTATTTCTTGTGTGAACAGCGCTTGCACTTGAGCTTCATCAGATCTGTCAAGATCGGGACAGTAAATGAAATGATCTCTAGAACTTAGAAAAAGCACTTAGAAAAACATCAGTACTCTAGATACATGAAGTATGATTAGGAATAAAATTAAACATGAGAAAGAAGCAGAGATTGAAAACCCCAGAACAATCCAATTGAAAAATATTACGAAATTTAAAGGCCGTGTAAATGACAAAGTTAAACATGAGATAGAAGTAGAGATTGAAAATAACAGAGCAATCCAACTGGAAAACATTAGGAAATTTCAAGTCCATGTAGACTACAAAGTTCAAAATCCAGCCTCTTGGTGAATGGTTTTCAGCAATATGCCTGGTGGTGTCATTTCCAAAGATTCTGTATGCTGTTGATGGATACTTGTGTGTTTAACTCTGGTGGTCTGTATGCCTCTAACCTGATCTGCCATTCAAGTTCTGTTTTTTTCTAGGTAATCATGGTGTGGTCCTCAGAGTTTGTCATTATTGAGGTAGTCAATCACATGTAAATGAAATGTATTGTGTCCGGGCCTGTTCCTGTGGTGATTAGCAAGGGCACTATTTAGGTTGTCATATTGTATGCCCATGAGGTACTGTTTGATCCTGATTTTTATTTTGTTTACAGTCTTGCCCACGTAGAAATCTGGACAGCATGTGCTTTGTGCCCTGTATACTACACTCAAGGTGTTGCAGTCATGGCAACTTTACACTGGGAGAAGCAGTTATCTGATGGGTTGTAAATACCTGGGCTATTGCTCATGAAAGTGCAATAGCTACAGTTGGGGGGGGGGACTGTAAACATAAGTACCAAGGTGGATATCTGTTGAGTTCTTTACTATTCTTTCTGCTTTTTTCATGAAGTCCCTGATATTCTTGTTTCTCTGAATGTTGAAGCTAGGAGTGTCCGAGAGGATGATGTTGATTGTGTGGGAATTTTTGATGATGACCCAGTTATCCTTAATAATTTCAATGATGGTGTTGTAATCCATGGAATAAGTGACTGTCATGGAGATGTCACTAGAATTTTTATGCTTTTTTCTTCTGGAATTGGTGTGTAGAAGGTCCAGGTTATTGCTTCTCTATGTAGTTATTGATTCCAGTATCCTTTTTTATGAACTGATTACTGTATCCTCATGTCAGAAAATCCTTTTCAAGGCTGTCCATGTTAAGCATGAAGTCCCTAAACGTTTTTGAGACTCATGCTATTCTCAGGCCTTGTGATTTGATCACATTGCTCTTTGTCTTGGTGGGGTGCATGCTGTCTTTATGTAACAAGGACGATGACCCTCGTGGGTTTTTCAAAAATGCTGTTGGAAACAATAAGTGGCTGTTGTCCTTTGAGGTCATTAGATCCAAGAAGCAGTCTTTATTTCTCTGGTAGGCATAAGTGAACTTAAGAAAGTTAGTAGAGTTCTCGATGTGGTCGAAAAAAAATCAAGAAGGGACCGTTTATCCTTATTCCAGCTGATAACTATATAATCTATGTAACAAAAGTAACGGTTCATATATTGGAAGAATGGAACGCTGTAAATGTGGTCTCTTTCCCATTTGCCAAGGGCTGTATTTGCGAGGCTACATGGTATGGCTTCACCCATAGTTATGCCTCTTTTTTGCCTGTAGTACTTCTTGTTAAAGCTGAACAAATTGTTTTCGAGTAGGAGTTTAAAAAACTGGTGATGACTTTGGTTTCTCTGGTGGAGGCTCCAATTTGGTTTGACATAGATTCTACCACTGCTTTAATACAATACCTATGTAGTAGAATGGTATAAGGGGCGTCAGTTTCTATGGTGACTAGAGAAGTGTCTTCATCCACTTGTACATCCTGGACTTTCCTTAAGAAATCACTAGTGTCAAGGATGAAGGAAGGATTTTTTTTGTTCTACTAAAGGCTTGATTTTTACACAGAGATAGATAAGGATAGCTCCTGCCTCTTGCTATGATGAGTCTGTAGGGTGGGCCCACAATGTCTTTATGGGATTTTGGAATTCTGAAAAAGGTGGGTAGTTTCAGCTCACTGACTGTAATGAAGTCTAAATGTTGTTCACTAGTTAGGCCAGTGTCACCAATTTCAAATAATTCTGAATTTAGGTTTTCATATGCAGATTTTACTTGGGTTAGACTGCATTTGTCATTGTAGTCACTGTAGTTGAGCATGGATTCAATCTTCATTGTGTAAGCCTCTTTATCCATGATAAGGATACCACCCTGGAACTGAGCTATGTCCCTTTAGTACCTTGAGCTCTTGTGGTTTTAAGTTGTAGAAGCATCTTTTGGGAGTGTTTTTGAGAGCCCTTCTGATGTCCATTTCATATTTTGCTTTGAAGGCAGCTATAGTTGGATTTAGGAGGGAGGGTGTCACAAAATTACTGTTTTGTTTTTTTTTTCATTTCTCTTTTAACCTGTGATTTTCTGGAAATATTTGCTATGGAAGAAGATTTTCAGGTTCAGTTTCCCTGTAAATAATGTGAGGTCTATGAGAGCCTGTACTATTTCACCCTTTCTGTGTGGGAAGAATGTCAGGCCTTTTTCAAGGACTGCAAGCTCTATGCTGGTTAGTGTTTTTTTTTTGGAGTTACTCCAGATCTTAGGCTTCAGTTGCTGTGTTGAGCAGTGGTCTTTTGAAGAAGTAGATTCAATGGTGGAACCCAATGGTATTTCAGTACCCTCCTTCCCTGCCAGTTATTCTCTCCATGTTGGATCTGGTTGACTTGAGATTGGTGAAGTCTCTGGTGGTAGGACTGCATTGTATGCTGGTTCTGTTGCTTGGTCAGTGTGGTTTGTGGGGTCCAAGTCTCTCTCTCTGTTGATTTGAATGCTGGTTTTGTGGCTGGGTCAGTGTGGTTTGGGGGTTACATGTCTTTTTCTGATGTTCTGATTGGGTTTTCTGGGAACAGTTTCCTTGTAGTTCCAAGTTGGGGGATCATTTTCCTCTCTGAAAAACCTACTGGTGTGTTGTGGAGTTATGAAGTCTGTTTGGGGTCTCTTCCAGAACAGTGGTGTTATTATGTAGCATCATGTATGTTGATTATTGGGGTGTAGCTATGCTCAAAGATAAGGAGGGATCATTCTTGGTGGTGGTCTCTTCCATTGTGAGTCCAAGTTGAGGAATCCTTTTACTCTCTGAAAATCATGCTTATGTGTTGTGGAGTTGCCAAATATGTTTGGGTTCTCTTCCATGCTGATCCAAGTTAGAGGATTGAGCAGTTATTGCAGAAGAGTGTAGTATAACTTTAAAGTAAGGTCATGTGTTTTTACATGTGTTACCAAAGCATGTGCTAAGGTTGGGATATCTACCTGCTTGCCCTCCACACCAGTGGAGATGGCACTATAATATTTTCTACATTTCCACTTGTACATTGTGAATTAGTATTGCTGATGTGATGTGTTGCATACTTAAACAAATGTTGTCCATATTACAAAACTGTTATAATTGTTGTTTTATTATTTTTTTGGGAGGGGCTGTTTTAGCTTGTATATAGTAATTGAAGCATTGCCTTTTCAATTGTTGTTGCATGATGTATGCCTACATGCATATATATATAACTAGGTTCACAGCCATCCTGTCTGTATATTATACATTTATTTTTCTGTCTAATTTCTGTTTCACCTCATACAGGGAAATGGTACCCAAGACAACTCTACCCTGCAAGTCGCTATTCACTGATGCAAAAAGTGAGGTAATTTTACAGCCCTTCTGTTGCCATGGTGCTTTTCTCTTAGATAGATGAACAGATGACAAATATGCTTGAGGCAGAATATGGCAACACATAATTGACAGCATCATTACTGTTGGAGGGCATTGGAGAAAAGATATGACATACAGAAAGTGATACGATCACCTCTGTCTGCATTATGGTGGCTGCTGTTGCATAGAAACAGGTGGCTATGGGGGGCTGGGGGGTCATGCTATTGAATCACCACTGACAGAAACAGAGGAGTTCCTATCGACTGTCAGAGGCCCAGACAGCTCAGCAGGGGATTCACACATAATCCTTCATATAGGTGTTAATGTGGATGACACACCAAGAGTGTCTCAAGCAGGTAAGCAAAAAATAAATACATAAATTAAGTGTTATTCTGTATATCCTTATGTGATGCCCGTGCACTGGCCTAGCAATAAAGGAGCCTCAATCCTCACCACTAACACCAGTGAGGGGCATCCATATCAGGAAAGATAATAAATGCACACACATTAAAGTACATTTTCCCTTAAGAGCACTCAGAGATCACAGTCAGTCTAGAGCTGGTTTCTCCCTTTCTGTCCGGGTCCCAGTGAGACTCCCCACTGGCACAGCTATAGGGTCCAGATTTCAGCCTATTGGACAAGCTAAATCCTCCAGCACCTTCTCTATTCAACCAGTACTTTGTGTCCCTGCCCAAGTAGCTGACACACACACACACACACACACACACACACACACACACACACACACACACACACACACACACACACACGCACACACACGCACACACACACACACACACACACACACACACACACACACACACACACACACACACTTTGAGATAAGAGTTTATACAACCACACAGACACTCCTGGGGAAGGCTGCCACAAGTTCTCCAGCTGTGCCCCTTTCCTGCCCAGACTAAAAGGTAGTACCAGCTGCCACCACCCACTAATATTTATCATCTACTCAAAGGCCTTTAAAAGGGTGTCCAATTATTACTGCGCATTATTATTATCCAAATGGTAAGTGTGACCTAACAGCCAAGACTTATTTGGAGTGACTTGGTACAGCATCACTATATACATGCAATGTACTCTTAGAGCTTAAATTAACACTACATAAAACAGCCACAGTTGAAATGTTTAAAATATTTAATAATAAATAATAAAAACAAAAGACAATACTTCTTACTACAAAGTGCTAGTCAAGAGTTCAGAGATCACAGATAAATACTTAAAATAATACCGTAGAAAAGTTCTGACATCGGCACAGAAAAACACTTTTAGTTTAATTTTCCTAATTCCTAGCTATTTCTAAGAGAAAATACAGTTCTAAATAACTTACATATAGAGCAAGACAGTGCTGGTGATGTTGGATGTTCTCAAGACAAAATGCTCTGAGCTTTCTGATTCTCTCTCTTTTAAATTGATAACACAGAGCTGCTTCACATGACATCATTCTTCACACTCTTCTGGTGTTCCCAAGCTAACAGAAGCTACATTTACATTCTTTACTAGAGCAATAAAGGACATTTATAAATGCAAATTCCAGCCATTAACTCTGGTCTTAAAACAATAGGTAGGATGCCTCCCTCTAGACATATTGGCTCTGAATTTTGACATCAAAGGCAGTCATAAAATGCTGGACTTAGCTTTCTTACAGCAAAGTGCACTGTTGTTACATTTTTCAATATCCAATACAGTCTTTTCACATTTAAGAGAACAAGCCTGTGGCTTACAGTAATATTTACAAATGACAGAATTATCTACAGAATTCTATCTGGCTAGGCTGGCAGCCTTCACCTATCTTCCCACATCTCCTCCCTGGAAAACTCAAGCTAGTTTTTCAGGTGACCTTGAGAAATGCTGCTTGAGAGGGTTAGATCTATCTGAGTATACATTACCCCATTCCCTGTCTTGAGACCTCATCTGCATTGGCATTGCTAATCACACTGTACGGCTGCACTGACATACCATATGCTTGCAAACCTAGGTTCCATCTTAGCAACTTGGCATTTTGCTGGCTGTCTCTGTTCTTCCTTGTCAGGTCTGTGAAGGAAGCAGATATGGTACTATAACTGGGGATGAATTTCTGTAGTACCTTGCTGTCCCTAAGAATGCCCTCACCTGCTTTTAGGTAACAGGGGCAGGCCATGCCTGAATGGCTTCTACTTTAGCAGGTTCTAACCTGAACCTACCACACCCCACTCTATGTCCCAGGTAGGAGACCTCTGCCATACCCACCTGGCATTTTCTCAGCTTAATAGTCAACCCTGCCCTCTGTAGTCTGCCCAGTACCTCCCTGACATGCTGAAGGTTTTTTCACCAAGAATGGCTGTAGATGGCAATATCATCTAGGTAAGCAAGGGCAAACCCTTATGCTCCTGCCAGGATATGATCTACAAGCCTCTGTAAAGTTACTGGGGCATGTTTCATCCCCAGTGGCATCTTTGTGAACTCATACAAGCCAAAAGAAGTCACAAAGGCTGACTTCTCTCTAGCACTGGGAGTCAAGGGCACCTGCCAGTAACCCTTAGTAAGATCAATAGTTGTAAGATACTTAGCCCCACCCAGCTGCTCTAGGGCCTCATTTGTCCTAGGCTGGGGTAAGCATCTGACTCTCTGTGACTATTTAATTTCCTGTAGTCCATATAGAACCTGGTGCTGCCATCCTTCTTTGGCACGAGCACCACTGGGGAGGCCCAGGGACTGTTGGACTCTTGAATTACCCCTAGTTCCAACATTTCCTGTATCTCCTCCCTCAGAGTCTGTTTGGCTCTCTCAGGCACCCTATAAGGGTCCTGCCTAATAGGCCTTTGGGGTCCTGTATCCACCTGGTGCTGCACCAGGTGGGTGCACCCTGGTTTCCCAGTGAGCATGTCCCCAACCTCCTGTAACATTGCTCAGATTTCTTGAACCTGGGTAGGAGATAGCTGCTGGGACATTATTACCCCTTCCATCGAGGTGTCAGTCCAAGCCTCACTGTGGAGATCAGTCACCAGATCTCCATCAGACTCCTCCTACAATCCACTGCAAATGCTCAGCTCAAGGTCCTCCTTATCATGATAAGGTTTCATCATGTTAACATGATACAATTTGTGCCTCTGCCTTCTGCCTATCAGTTCCAGTATGTAGTTAACATCACTTACCTTTCTTACCACCTATGTAAGGTCCCTCCCAAGCTGCTTGCAGCTTGTTGTGTCTGACAGGAATGAGAGCCATTACCTGCTGCCCCACAGCATACTCTCTAGCTCAGGCATTCCTGTCATACCACACATTTTTCTGTTGTTGGGCGTCTGCCAGGTTCTTCTGTGCCAAGCCCATGAATTCCCTGAGCCTTGTCCTAAGGTTTAGGACATATGCCACAACAGATTTCTTGTGAGATTCACACTCACCTTCCCACCCATCTCAAATTAAATCTAGAGGTCCCCTCACCTTATGCCCAAAGGGTGAAAAACCTGTGGATTCCTGGGGAACATCTCTGTAAGCAAACAACAGATGGGGCAAATATTTCCCCACTCCCTCTTGAATTGGTCTACAAATGCCGGTAGCATGGACTTGATTGTAGAGTTTAACCTCTCAACAAGACCATTAGTCTGGGGATGGTAGGGAGTGATCTTCAGGTGCTTCACCCCACAGGACTTCCGCAGACAAGCCAGCAGGTCTGACATGAAAATGGCACCTCTGTCAGTCAGTATTTCTTTTGGGAAATCTACCCTGCTGAAAATCTCTTACAACGCATTTCCCACCTTTTCTACCTTAATGGAGAACAGAGTCACTGCCTCATGGTATTGTGTAGCATAATCCACTACCACTAGGATATACTTTTTCCCTGTGGAACTTGGGGTACTTAGAGGCCCCATAATATCCATAGATACCCTCTGAAATGGATAATCAATCGTAGGCAACGGCATCAAAGGATCTCTCACCTTGTCTCCTGCATTGCCTGCCTTTTGGCACTGCTCACAGGTCTTGCAGTACCCTGCTACATCTCTGGAAATTCCAGGCCAATAGAAGGTCTGCATAATACATCTCTTTGTACGTTTTATGCCCATATTACCTGCAAAGGGAATATCATGGGCTATGGCTAGAAGTGCCAGATGGTAGGTTCTAGGCACTACCAACTGCTGTACTCTGTCACCTTCTAACCCTCCCTCAAAAGTCCATTCTCTATACAGTAACCCTTTGTTCCAGTATACAGATTCCTCCTTCCCTTGAGAATCAGGTGCCTTACTAGCTACCTGCCTCAGGCCTTGCAACGTCGAGTCTGAGAACTGAGCTTGTCTCAACTCTCTCTTTGTAACCCTTCCCAGCTCCCCTTCCACAAGAAGCCTGGCATCCTCTGACAGTGGTGCTTCACTGTCAGCCTGGGTACTACTACTCATCTCTACCTTTGCAGACACTCTGTCCAAGTGAACATCAGTATCTACAAGCAGCTATGGCTCACATTCAGTCTCACTGCTACAGAGTAGCCCCCTCCCTGAAGTAACCACCTCACCAGTCCTGGCTGCAAGTATGCAGTCTGTCTGGGTCCCCCCTAGGCTACCAGACCCACATGCCTGTCACCTAGCCTGACTGTGTGTAACTGCATAAACACATGATACTGCCTCATCCAAATCAGGCCATTTGCAGGATGGTAGTTCAGTACCCTTGTTGTCTCAAGACAACCTACTATTGGCATTTTATATTTCCCACTTACTGGTTGTCTCACCTTTTGTTCATCACCTTGCCTCTGTGGACATCTGTATGCCACATGGCCCCACTGGTTGCATTCAAAACATTTAACCCTTGGTCCTGGATGAGTACCTGGACTAGTGCCTTCCCCTGCTACTGAAGATTCTGTTGGGGCAGTCTGTGCTGCCCACCATGGGTTTCTTTACATCCATGAGCAGTACTGGGGTCCCTTTCCTGTGCAGGGATCCCCTGCTTGCTAGGTATGTCTCCCTTCTTCCCCAACTCATCTGAAGTAGCACATCGTCTATCAGCTAACCAGATCCTCATGTCATCAGGCAAAGTGCTATGATGCATTTGTTCCCTTATCAAAAGTCTGCCAGCCCTTCAAAAGTAGTGACCTGACATCCATTCACCCACCCATGAAAATAAGTGCTCAGTTCGGCAACATAGTCACATACACTTTCATTGGCCTTGCGTCTATGCTCATGAAACTTTTTCTTATAAGTTTCAGGTTTTAGCTTAAAACATTCTAACAAGTGATTTTTAACAGCAGTATAATCAAAATATTCACAATCAGCAAGTTTAGACAACACAGTTCCAACTTTACCATGGAGTAAGGGAATCAGGAATGATTCCCAGAGCCTTTGGTCAACATCATACTTTTTACATACCCTCCTAAACATATGAATGAAACTATCAAAATTATCCCCCTCTTTAAACTGTGGAAGAAACTTACTGACTTCTTGTGCTTCTGGGGTCCCGTTACTCCCTTCCCCATTACCTCTATGACTCTTGTGAAAAGTCAGCATCTCCCTCTCATGCTGCCTCTGCCTCTCCTTTTCCTCAGGTTCCAGGCATAACAGTTTCTTATTCTCCTCAGCCTGCAGACATCTCAGTCTCTCAGCTGCTACTATTTCTAAATGCTTGGCCTCCAACTCAAGTCTCTTTAGCTCCAGATGGATTTTTAAGTCGTCTGCATAAAAATTGAGCTGGCCATTCTCTGAGGGTGGTACATCTCGACTACCAGTCTGATCGTCCTCGTGGTTGCTGTTTTCTAATGCAACTGTGACCAAAGCTGCAATCATGTCAGCTTTGGTCAGATTTCCATGCACCAGTCCCCTAGTGTGGCACATTTCAGCCAGCTGGCTCCTTGTCAGCTTTCCATACTCCTCTACTGACATGCTGCCTGCTCTCCCTGACTAACTAAGCTAATAAAAGAAATAAAACAATTGTGATCTGAACTCTGAGTATTCACTGTATAGCCGATGTAGAGTATAAAAACACCTTCAGTGATCACTGTACATAAGCTACAGGAATTCACACTACCCACACAACTACAAGCCAATTAGTATTTGCCAACCAATGAATGTGTGGTGTGGAGATCCCACCACTGCCAAACAATTAATATGTGACACCCATGCACTGACCCAACAATCAAGGAGCCTCAATCCTCACCACTAACACCAGTGAGGGGCATCCATATTGGGGAAGGATAATAAATACACACACAGTAAAGTACAATTTTCCTTAAAGGCACACAGAGTTCACAATCAGTCTGGGGCTGGTTTCTCCCTTTCTCTCCAGGTCTCCAATAAGACTCCCCACTGGCACAACTATAGGTTCCAGATCTCAGCCTAGTGGGAAAGCTGAAACCTCCAGCACTCTCTCTGTCCAACCAGTGCTTCTTGTCCCTGTCCAAGTAGCTGACACACACACACACACACACACACACACACACACACACACACACACACACACACACACACACACACACACACACACACTTTGAGATAAGAGTTTATACAACCACACAGACACTCCTGGGGAAGGCTGGCAAAGTTTCTCCAGCTGTGTCCCTTTTCTGCCCAGTCTAAAAGGTAGCACCAGCTGCCACCACCAACTAATATTTATCAGCTACTCAAAGGCCCTTAAAATGGTGTCCAATTATTACTGTGCAATATTATTATCCAAATGGTAAGTGTGACCTAGCAGACAAGACTTATTTGGTGTGGCTTGGTACACAGCCTTCACCTGTCTCACACCTTATATGCATACACCTAATATGTCTGATATATCTGGAGCCTGTGATAGGTGTGGGTTAGATGACACAGTACAAGAGAGAGAGATAGAGGAGGAAGTTGGAGGGGAATTCAGCTGGTCAGTAGATATTTTATGAGATGATCCTTCAGCTGCACTTGTGAATGGGATTCTTCTCTGTTTATTGTTTCAGTTGTATTGTGATACTTATCAGCATTCATTCCTCTTCTTTCCTTACATACAGGGATGTCTGGATTACAGTCTGCAGGACCATCTGGACATGGTAAGCACATCTTTTTTATATTGTTATTACTGTGTATAAGGTAGATTTAGGTCTGAGACTAATATTTCCATTGCTTTAGCTTCTTTTATAATTTAACATGCCTTTTGTATAACAACATTTTGATCATTTGCATTCCCTGTTTCTCTCTTTGTTGTGTTTATTGCTTGCTATAATAGGTGATCCTGACAGTGGCACAATGGAAATCCTATAATCTGATGCTAGAATATTGGTAGCTTCTGATGAAGAAGCACAGTCTTGGAGTTAAGAGGGTTAGTCTGACATTCTGGTTGTGGCTCCCGCAACCCTTGCCCATATTCTGGACACAGTCAATATACCTACACATACCCAAGGCACAAAATCCCAGTGATATAGGATGGGTTGAGGGTGACACAGTTGATCAGGGTAGTGAGGCTACTCCAGTTGCAGAACAGGTTTGTTCTCTCTATAAGCATCATAAGAGCAAGGTGTTACCAAGGAGGATTGGTATAGGTGCTTGGAGCAAGCCCAGTTTCCACCCTTCTCCTGATGCTGGTGTGTCATTAGATGACACCAAACATATGTGTAGGGCCATAATAGGGGCACGGTCTCATTACGCAAGAGTTGTGGAAGAGATGGTATGAGTACTAAACATCATGCATTCTGATGAGCATGACTCCCTGAACCATGTGGCTGTGCCGTATCCTGCTCCTGTAGTAACACTACATACACTGTTCTATCAATTGTTGCAGTCTTCATACCCAGACGTGGTAGACCATGGGGTCATGGTCCTGGATGTAGTTGTTTTTAGGGCTCATCCAGCAGACATCATTTATGTTCATGTAGTACCCTGACTTCTAGCCAGGGCTGTGGACATAGCAGTGTAACTCCTGGCAGGGGTAGTTCTCATGGTGGGAGGCAATGATGCTAAACTGACTACTCTGCTATGCATGACTCACACCAGTCCAAGATGCCAGAATGCAGTGCTAGCACAGTGCTTGATTATGTTCATGCAGATGTGCATGCACATTGAATGAAAAAACTTGTCCATGCCACTTCACATACATGCAGCCTATCTAAACAGCATTTTTGGGTAGTATGCATCTCTTGTTCCAGGTCCCAGCAACTGTACACTTTAATAAATGCATGTGTTCCTTACTCGCACACAAAAGATAACAATAAGCCAAGAGTCCAACTGTTAAATATGTTATACCCAGGCTAGTTATTACCAACTATTGATCACTATTTACTCACCATTTATTTATCTACCTATGTGTCTGTTTATTATTAAATATTATAATATATTTTATGAATATATGATAATGCCATTTTATTATATTTTTATCTAGATTTTAGGTATATTTATAGGTATGTTTCATAAATAATAAATAGTTAATTGGGGACATGTGATTTGTAGAATGGGTTTTATGGGTTGGCAATTGGTATAAAGATAATTGATTTTAATTGATTATACTACACATTGAGAAAGAACTGTGAAGGTTCAAATGTTTTGCTACAGTGTGTTGTTCTATTAAATGTTTTTAAGTTTTGGACAGTTGGACTCCTGGCATATTTGTTTTATCTTTTGGAGGACTTAGTTTGCTATTGGAGTCCATTTAGCTTCCTACAGGGGCTCTTTGTTTGAGTTCTTACTCACACACGCTCATTTCCTTGATATCAGGCTTGGCCTCAGCCACCCCACCCCCCCAAAAAAAAACTGTGGGCAAATGATGATGAGCGTAACCTGCCCTTTGCACATGTCTTTGTGATGTAGGGTTGACTATATGTCCAATGTACACAGTGGATATCTAGTGCTTGTTACTCACAAGCTTGCTGTCTTGAATATGTACTTCAGAAGAAAAGGTTTGATTTCTTGTTCATACTCAGTTATGAATGATTGATTGTTTAATTGTTAAACCTCATTGCAGTCTTGCTTATTGCTATACGTGTTCAAGTGATGGTATCATTGACCTGTTCCATAGTTTATATACAGTGGTCAAGTGAAATGTTTGATGCACAGTATTATGTAGAATACATATCTGTATATTACAAACATCAGTCATATAAGCTGTTACTGACATAACTGTACACTTCAGACAAATCCTTTACTTATTTCCGTATAAATATTTCCAAATGAGAGTACTCAGTTATGTGACATTTCTTTTCCTTACAGGTTCCACACTTACCTTGTCATTACTGCAGGAACACATTTTGTCCTTGGGGGATGCCCCTGCCTGATGTTCTCAGAGCATATGCATTACGAAAAATTGTGGAGTTTGACAGGCAACAGCTTTCCTGTTTATATCTCTTAGGCTTTGACCTAGGTGGTGAGTCTGTGTGTGTGTGTGTGTGTGTGTGTGTGTGTGTGTGTGTGTGTGTGTGTGTGTGTGTGTGTGTGCTATTTTTTGAATGTTAGCCAGAGCCTGGGCACACTGTGCACACCTCTATCTGCCAGCACAATCTGTAGCTGGTGGAAGACCTCTCAACCATGCCAAATTCCTCGGTATTTACCAGTTTTGAGGGTAAAATATTGGGGTGCCATGAATTCCCGAGTGGCCCCCTTAATTTCTGAATTTCATGGTCTTTTTTTTTTTCTTTTTGTATTTCCACTTTAAATTTTTGGCTAATGTCAACACTAGCCTACAGTAGTGAGCGTGACATCAGCTACTGTCTGTTGGACTCGGAGTGGAATAGGGAATATAACAGAGATGGCAGGTGACATAATTAAATTTTGCAGAGTCAAGTAAGAAAAATGACTGTTATTTGTTGTGGCATTATTTATCTGCTCACCAAGGGGTGTGTGTGTGTGTGTGTGTGTGTGTGTGTGTGTGTGTGTGTGTGTGTGTGTGTGTGTGTGTGTGTGTGTGTGTGTGTTTGTGTGTGCTATTTTTTGAATGTTAGCCAGAGCCTGGGCACACTGTGCACACCTCTATCTGCCAGCACAATCTGTAGCTGGTGGAAGACCTCTCAACCATGCCAAATTCCTCAGTATTTACCAGTTTTGAGGGTAAAATATTGGGGTGCCACGAATTCCCGAGTGGTCCCCTTAATTTCTAAATCTCATGGTCTTTTTTTTTTTTCTTTTTGTATTTCCACTTTAAATTTTTGGCTAATCTCAACACTAGCCTACAGTAGTGAGTGTGACATCAGCTACTGCCTGTTGGACTCGGAGGGAAATAGGGAATATAACAGAGATGGCAGGTGACATAATTAAATTTTGCAGAGTCAAGTAAGAAAAAATAACTGTTATTTGCTGTGGCATTATTTATCTGCTGACCAAGGTGTGTGTGTGTGTGTGTGTGTGTGTGTGTGTGTGTGTGTGTGTGTGTGTGTGTGTGTGTGTGTAAGTATACCTGGTGGTTAGTGTTATGTAGGTTCAAACCCTGTACTTTAGATACAAGGTAGCAAGAGCCTGAATTCCCTACTCACACCACCACTTGTGTTCATGTTTGGCTCTTAGTTCTGTTCCTCTTAAAATTTATGATTTTCTAGCAAATTATTGAGAACTGAATTCACTAGATAATGATAGCCATTTAAGTTTCAGTCTTCCTATCTTTCAGGAAACACATGGTAACCCAAATCATTTTATTCTAGCAACTTTTCTAAGATTATGCAAGCAATGTTTAAAATGTCTCCCTGGTTTTGGGCCTTCCCCCAACAAAAAAAATGTTGGCTTTTTCCAAATTTATTGTGCTGCATAGTTCTTCAGCGGGAGAGAAGTCTATTGCGGCTTATGCAAAGTATGCTTGTA
Source organism: Protopterus annectens (assembly GCF_019279795.1). Classification (NCBI taxonomy): domain Eukaryota; kingdom Metazoa; phylum Chordata; order Ceratodontiformes; family Protopteridae; genus Protopterus; species Protopterus annectens. The sequence continues at coordinate 1,527,042,440 of NC_056728.1, read as the reverse complement.
TTGTTAGTAGCACAACAAGTAGAATGCTTGGTATAACAAGGCTGTGGGTTCTACTCCCACAGTATGTCAGTGGGTTGCTGATACTATACTGTGTTGTGCTTTTAAAGGGGGTTGATGCTGCAGTCCTGAGCATGTCCTCTTTGGTGGAGATACCTAGTAACTATGAACCTGTTATCGGTTTGCCATCCATTCCCTATTGTAATATTACTAGCTTATTATTTTTTTTAATGTATCAGGCAATTTATTCCTCAAGGGTAACAGGCACTTTATTTGTAGATGAAACAATGAAATATAAAGTTGTTTGCTAGCAGCAACCAGTTCATTAGTAACGGATCTTACAGATCTCTTTGATGTGGAATTATTTAGATGACTTTTACTTCTGCAGAGATTGTACATATTTACTGATACTGGTGGACTGTAGAAGTCTGAATAGACTTATGAGAGAAATGTTCTGAATTAGGCAGTTTTGTCATTATTGGTTCATGTATTTTGTTTCATTGCTTACTGGAAAAATGTTCAAAACAATAAATTTAAAATGGACTCTAACAAGTGTGCTGTATTACACAAGTAATATAATTTAGAACAATCAAAAAGGTGCATCAAATAACACAAATATGTTTCTTGTGCAAGGGGGGAGCCTACGATTTGAAAACAGCCCAAAGGTAATCTTTATCCGCCACTGGCCAGATGCATTTTCTTTGAATGCGGGTTTCAATGCTGTTTTAATAAATGTGAGTTTATTTTCAAGGGCAGAGAAGTTTTAATGCCAAGTCTGTTTTTATTGTGAGACTGTATTATTTTCTTTAGCAGATGTCTATTACTGCTTGTGCTATAACATGTAAAATAAATGTTTTAAATGAAATCCAAATAATCATTGTAGAAATAAAGCAGTATGCACATTACAGTGTTTATGGTAATTGTGGCAAAATAGCCAAGTAATAGGATACTGGAATGGCTGCATGGGGGAGGCTGTGTATGGGGGGCCCCATTCGACCATGATTTTGTGAGGAGGGGAAGGGCGGCAAATTCAAAGACAGCCCTGGGTGGCACAAACTCTAACTATGCCACTGATCAGTAGGCCATGGAGAATGACTTTTGGAGGTCCTAGCAAAGTGTAATTTTTTTTGTTAACATTAGAATATTGCCTGTCAATAAATGCTCTACTTTTAACACAAAACTCACATACTGCAAGTCACCAAAAACAAAATACTAAGGTTCATCTTCTCCCTTCCCAGTGAATATCATTGCTACACATTTAAAAAAAAATGTTACCATTTACTACAGGGTCTGGGGCCATATTTTGGTTGTCTGTACTTCAGTTTGCATTTGAAAGTCAGTATCCCACAATTCCACCGGGGTGGGTGGGGTTACATGATTAGGTATTCAAATTTTATGTTAAACAGTGTTCAGATTTGTACATATTTTTCATAGGCCACTGTCCAGATTGTTGATGTTTCCAGGTTGAGAGGTATGGCTGGTGGTCCTCTATCAGGCTCTTTATCTGTATCTACTGCAGCTGGCTCTAACTGTGATTCTTGAAACTGTGGTTCTGCTGATCGCTGCCTTTTTTGAAACTATTTTGTGAGAATTATATTGTGTAACATGGCACAGACTATGAATATTTGGGCAAAAGTGCCTGGGTCATATTGCAGGGCAACTCCTGATGGGTCTAGACACTGAAATCTTGATTTGAGCAATCCAAACACACATTTTTGATATTCCTAGTTTCAGAATGGGCCTTGTATCTTTGCTTAGTGGAGTTATTTGGGTTTCTCATGAGTGTCATGAGCCAGGGCACCAATACTCAACTTACAAATGTGCAATATGTGTGAGTTGTGAAAACTGCCTGGGTTATCTCTACAGACATTGTAGATTATCCCTCAGGCATTACAGACAAACTAAAAGTTTACAGAGTGATATCCTTTTGTGTTGATGTACCTATTTTCTTGTTCATTGGGTGGCAGTTTTATTTCTATGTTCATGCAATCTATGGCTTCTGACACGTCAGGGAAGTTTGCTATTGCCAAAAGTTCCTGCATGTGCTTTCTCCTGCAGTGCAAATTGGAAAGAGATGTGATCATTTGCTTGCTGTCACATTGCATTTAAAAATGTATGTAATATTCTAGAGGCTGATGCCCATGACAACCCTAATATAACCCCTGTTGGTCTCAGGAAAGTACCAGTAGCTAGTATATGTAAAGCTACACATACCTTTGTTTCCACTCAGATGGGTTCTCCATGATTTTCCTGGGGCCTGAGGTGGGGGCAGCAGAGGTTTTCATAGTTCCTCTAGTATTTCCTTGCCCACCATTCATCATTCTGCAATTTCTGTGTCATGCAGTCAATGAAAATCAGTTGGGGTCTAAGCACCCTTCTTCTTCTTGCCCAAGGTCTGGCAGCAGCAGCAGCTGCAGCACCTTCATTTAATGCCTGCTGCAGATACAGGACAAAGACAGTAGCAGCAACCCTTAACATTTCTTTTCTAAGTGTAATTGTCTTTGTATTCCAAAAGGTTTTGGAGTTCATGGCTAAAGTGAACACTAATTTTACATGATTACTTTATAGCTTCCTGAATAGCTATGCTAAGTTGGATTGGTTAATCAGCACATAATTCATCTCTTTATGCTTTTATTAGCATATTCTGTTATTTCTCTTTGTTATGAGTCTCTACACTACATGTAGAGCCATTTAATAAACAACAGATAGTGAACTATCTTGTGCATGGTGAGCCACACCACCAACACAGCAGCAGCACTTATTGTAGCTATTAATGAATCCAGCAGATAGTGGCATACCTCTCAACTGTACAGATTTTCACAGAATGTCCCGATTTTTGTCTCATATGTTTGATTTGTTCCTCCTGAAATCTGTACTTTCCTGGCAAATAGCTGAGGGTTGAAGTAATTAAAAAATGACAAGCATTTGACTTTAAGTATCCGCATCCTTCAGAAAATTCACACTAATGCAAAACCTATTATTCTATCAACTTTCTAAGTTTATAAGCACCCTTATACCTGAAACAGATAGCTGGTGCCAGAGCCATGGCCTGAAGTTAAACGCCAAAAAATGTATAGTCATACCCTTCGGGAAAAACAAGGTAACCCCAAGCTACCATATAGGTGGCAATCCACTAAGCACAGAAGAGGTTATCAGGGACCTGGGGACCCAGGTTGACAGTGGCCTTTCTTTTGACACTCACATTGCTAAAGTGGTTAGAAAGACCTTCTACATTGCCCACCTGATCATGAAGGGATTCACATCCAGATCTAGTGAGGTCATTGTTCCCCTGTACTCTTCACTTATCAGACCAATGATCGAGTACAATGCCCCATTCGGGATGTATCTCACCCGACATCTGCAGCAATTGGAGAGACCCCAAACGTTCCTCACCAAAAGGATAAAGGGACTCCAAAATCTGTCATATGCTGCCAGATTGAAGAAACTCCAGCTCTATTCAGTCTGCATACCGTCTGCTCAGAGGTGACATGTGCCTGACATACAAGGCCATGTCCAACCCGGAATTAATGGACATGCTCCACCTCAAAAAATCCAAATCCACCAAAACCACTAGAGCAAGCGACTTAAACCTTAGCACGGATATAAATAGGATGTGCTGGAGGGATAGATTTATCACTCAGAGACTCCCTATGCTGTGGAATAAAATCCCGGTCCATGTGAGGCAGAGCACCTCGCTGACTCTGTTCAAGAGAAATCTAGACCTGTGGATGGGAGATCGTAGGTTTACCCCGGGAATCATCTCTGGGTCACTGCTGGACAGAGGCACAACAAACTAATGGGCACAGTATTTTTTCATATAAGGGGTGGCGTAAGCCACAATAATTTGGGCTAGGCTTATAAATGCCTTAGGGCAGATAGCCTAGTATAAACCTATGAACCTATGAACCTATAAGAGCAATATTTAAAATCTGTCCCTATTTTTGGGCCCTTGTCCCCCCATCATTTTAGACTTTGTCCAGATTTTTTGCTTGAAGGGTTTGAGAGGTATGCATAGTGGTTTATGTTTAGACTAGTGTGACTGCTGATAGTGCCAGCACTGGGAATCAGGTCAAAGGCCTTATTGAGGTGCATCTGTATAGTATGGGCTGAATGGGATCAATTATATTTTCAAAAAAATATCAGCCAAATTAAGGAGCAGGATGCCTCTCAGCCTAGAGATACAAAGAATTTTGAAAAGCAGTTATATCCAGCAAAAAAATAAAAAATAAAATCTGGACACCTAATTATCATAAAATTTGAATAACGAACAGCACATAACCCAACATCTAGTAGGACTATGGGATAATACTCAGAAACACAAGTTTAAAAAACACAGAATGATAAAATAAATGCAAAAATGTAAGCATTTTACCAAAGACAATATAAAATCAGTAGACTTTAATGAATGTACTACAAAAATATACCTAACAAAGTCATTTAATTTTGCTTTTGAAATGCATGGTTTCTGTTTCTTTCTCTTAGTCAGGTAGGCTTGTTTCCTTTGACAAAACAGCTTTAAATGGTGTGTGATATGGGGTGCTTCAATAAATCATGCAAAGTGGAAAATTAAGCCAGAAAATAGGTAAAAACCTATAATGACAGGTGCATCGTGAAAATGGGTACATCAAGCTTGAAAATAGGTCCGTACCTCCAAAATAGGTACAGTTGAGAAGACTGATTTATATATACATATATATATATATATATATATATATATATATATATATATATATATATGCAACATACATGTTTTCATACCTAAACAAGTGTGTGCTGTGTGTGTGTGTGTGTGTGTGTGTGTGTGTGTGTGTGTGTGTGTGTGTGTGTGTGTGTGTGTATGTGTGTGTGTGTGTATGTTTATGTGTGTACTGGAAAGAGCCATGTGCTAATCAGGATATTCTGGTTAGTAAAATGGGAGGCATAAATGAATGTATATAAATTTTTCTGCAAATAAGCTCATGAGGCTTCCCTATCAGAAGCCTGAAACACTATAAGCCTGAAAATCAAAATCCTGAAAACTATAGACTGAAAGTTCAAAATCTGAAAGACCAAAATCCTGAAACTCAAAATCCTGAAAACACAAAATGGACATACTGACGTCATTGTGGCTTTGCTATTGTTAGCCCTGTGGTGTTGGGTCATGCGTTGGGTTCAGGTAAGTGTGCGGTTGGTTTTATGTTAGGGTTAGGGGCGGTTTAAGTGAGTTAGGGTTAGGGCGCAGGTTAGGCATGTATGCAATAGTGACAAATATTGGGGTTAGGGGCGGTTTAAGTGAGTTAGAGTTAGGGCGCGGGTCAGGTGAGTGTGCGATAGTGACGGACCTTAAGGTTAGGGTTAAGGTCAGGGTCAGTTGGTAGATATTAGTGTCTTTATAGTGACATATTAGCATTATTTGTGTTTTCAGGATTTTGAGTTTCAGGATTTTGAACTTTCAGTCTATAGTTTTCAGGATTTTGATTTTCAGGCTTATAGTGTTTCAGGCTTCTGATAGGGAACCGCTCATGAGACACATTAAAATACTTAAGATTTGTTGCCAAAATTGTCGATTACTTTTGGGAAGGACCAGTTCCTAATCAGGATATTCAAGGTATTATACTGAATTGTATGTATATTTCTGTGAAAGTAAAGCTACAATATATATATATTAGAATACATAAGATTTGTACAAGAAATTGTCTGTCACTTTGGGAAGGGCCATTTCTTAGGAAGGATATTAAAAATATTCAAAAAATGTGCATGTATGTTTCCGTGGAAATACAGATAGTGGTACACATTAAAATAGTCAAGATTTATACCAGTTGTCTGTCACCTTTAATAAGGACAACATGTGGAGACTGTTGCTCAGAAATCTTTGAAGTAGAAGTGATTGCAGCCAGAAATAACATTTTCCATGACAAGAAACATATGTCACAGATGGTACTGGGATCAAATGGAGTCATCAGCAGTTTATCAAGGACACTGTCTTAAGTGGCAAGGTGAAAATCAATTGCAGTTTGCATAATACATATATATATATATATATATATATATATATATATATATATATATATATATATATATACACACACACACACACACATAAGTCTACCCCTCAGAGAGCTAAAAGACAGTAACCAGTATAAGAAATTAAGAAAGTGTACACCTAATGCAATATATATAAAGCATTTAAGATTTTATCTGAAAATGACAAAGTAATTCATAGGAAACATTAGAAACATAAACATCCCCATATTTCTATGAGTATTTCTTGACCTACGTTAAGCCAGTTTATTTCTAGTAATATATTACAAAACATAATTTTAAGACATACTAATAGTATAAAAATTCTCAAATTATAAAAAAGGAGAGATGCTGGTTTATGATATTTTCCAGACCAGAAGTTAAGGAAAATATAAAAGTCAGAAACTCAAAACACACACATTAATTTAAAATGATTTTACAATTTCTTCCTGCAGGAGTACAATAACCACAAATAAAAATATTGAAACATTAGGGAAGTCTATGCAAATATTTGTTTATCGAATATTAATTCTTTATTTTGCATACTTTAATATACCCTTTGCTAGCTGATATCAACTTACAAACATCACTGTTAGAAAATGACACAATTGCATGCTGCATCAGCTTAAAAAAGTCATTCTATTTATATTTTTTGTTGCAAGTATTTATAAACAAATCTAACAATAGATTTTGCCTTCCTTGTTACTAAATAGGGTGAAGCTAAACTTTTCATAATACTTTTCTTCAAGTTACACAAGTTATTGCATTGTATTCCTGTTGGTCTTTTTTTTTGGAACATAATGTGAGCAGTGACCTAACCTTTGACCATCATCTGTCTTGCAAGAAAGTCCTTCTATAGTGCACAGGTTGTAAATGAAGCGATTATATCTAGATCAAGGGATTTCACTGTCCTCCTTTGCTCAGCGATTAGGCCAATCATAGGGTATAATGCCCCTTTGACATGTATCTGTCCAGACACATGCTATAACTGGAAATCACAAATATATCTTACTAAAATGATGCAGGGTCTAAACAACATGTCCTACACGGACCAACTCAAAGCCCTGTCACTATACTATAGACTGGTTAGAGATAACCTGTGTCTGGCATACAAGGTATCCTCTTACCCAGTACATATGGATTTACTGCACACCAGCAAGTCAAATGACATCATAAATACTTGGTCTAGGATATAAACCTCTTCTGCAACATCAACCGTATGGCTTGGAGGGACAAGTATATCCCACAGAGGATACTGCTGCTCTGAAACAGACTATCCATCCATATAAACCAAGGTTTATCCCTATTCACATTAAAGCATGATTGGATCTATGGATGGGAAACAAAAAATTTATTCCAGGATGGTTCCTTATACTACTAATGGACAGAGGCAGCTCCTTAACATTTTCCTATGTATGGGCCCCTCAGAGTATGTATGGCATGATCCCAGTTAGTCTCATTAGGGGTAATTTATAATTATTGACCATAGGATGGGTAAGATCAATCTCTAACCAAATGGGAAAGGTTAATTTAAAGACACAAAACAGGGAAATTAACCAGGCATAAATTGGCCCATTAGGGAAGCTACTCTATTACTTACCTATGAAATATCCATGTTTGAACAAGGGCCTGGTATTTAAAAAGATAGAAGTCACAGTCAACCCATCATAGTTTACCTTGTTTATGCAATGAGGCCCAATGCTCTTTAAGAATGAATAGTATATATGGGAAGGGTGGCAGCACAAGGGTTGTAGCTCATTAAATATCCAGCTTTTGCCTGTGCCAGGGACTGCAAGAAGACTATTTAGCACTATGTTGCAGCCACAAGAGTAAAAAGCAATTGTAGTGCTCATTAGTCATGCCCCTGCCTTGATGAGTCTTCTGCATAATGTAGGTGCAGGAAGTACCATTGAGCTTTAAAGGGCCACAAGGCATGTATGCTGATTCATTTATTTATTTTAACAAAGTAAAGGTTATAAGTGGGAATATAGGAAAGTAGTGAAAAGAAGAAAGCAAGCAGAGGACAGAACTGGAGGTGAAAAACCAGAGAAAGAGCAGGATGGAGGGAAAACCTTGTTTTTGTAGGTCTGATCCATCCACAACCCCTTTTTCCAATGTCTGCACATGGGGTTGGGGTGTCACTTTAACAGCGATAAGAATCTGGAGCCAAGGATCACACTGTTAGTGGCTAGCCCTAATGAAGTTGTTCATTCATATCACCCACTCATATGCACACTCACACCTATGGCCAATTTAGAGTGTACAGTCCATCTACTGTATATCCTGGGAATGTGGGGGGAAGCTGGAGGACTCTGAGGAAAGCCACACAAACACAGTGATGACATACAGACTCCACACAGAAGGCACCCCAGCTGAGAAATAAACCAGAGAACCTGTTGCTGTGAAGTAACCACTCTATCTATTGTGCCACTCTGACACTCATTTTTCTAGGTCTGATGGACATTTTATATATGTGAAGAGAATGTAAACTTGGAAAGGTAGTAAAGGAAGTAAGATGAAGGTAAGAGGGTAGGGGTAGGTAGAATCAGTACACAAATAACAAAGAAGACAGACAAAACTCGCTGGAGGTGCTAACACAATGAAAGGAGGGGAGACTATGACAAATTAGATATCAGACACACAAAGGAAAGACAATGATAATATGGAGGATTTCACAGCAATCAAGGGCTGGCATAGACACAAAACAGAGTGGAACAAACTGTCACCCATGATGCACAGGAAATGTAGTCACCGCCCTTAACTTTCTGACCACTGGGCCTTGACATATGTGAGAGAACTAGTGTAGAGAAGGGAGGTGACTCAATGTGTTAGCAGAAGAAGGTCTCTCAGTGGCCAATGTTAGCATCTAACCACTTGCTATAAGGCCCCAACTAATTCCTCCATCTGCCGCTGGATGACATATGTGTCACCTCCAATGTCACTGCTACTTGCAGGCTGTATAGCAGTACCTTCTTTTAGCAGGGCTGCTGGCAGTGAGTGCTGTAGCTACTTCTGGAGGTATGGATGGGGCAGTGGAAGCTGGGTTCATCAGTCTTAATGGGGTCAGTGTCCGTAGTATACTTGCCACTGGTGGTGGGCTGACAGGCCTTTGTGGTGGTCAGAATACTGCCACATATAAATGTATAAAATAGAGAGAAACAAAATAAGAAAAATAAACAAATAAATATATAAACAAATATACATAAGAGACAGGATAGTGAAAATAGTGGTGGGAAGAGAAAAGCACAAATACAGTGATGAATGCAGCCAAGACATAACCTTAGTCTCATTATGTTAAATGTACTATAATGCAAAGGACAAAAAATATCTACCACACATTAAGAATGATGTGGCAATATACAAACCATAGAGGAATGGAACCCACAGCTGTCATGTGTGTGTGTGTGTGTGTGTGTGTGTGTGTGTGTGTGTGTGTGTGTGTGTGTGTGTGTGTTGAACCCAGTGAAAGCATAAGAGTATGACAGCAGTACCTTAATTATGTTGTGCTATATGTTTAAGCCCTCAAGATGTGTTTATCCACAGACATATAGCATAAACCAAACATAGTGCTACTTGGTCAATACTGAATGTACACTCAAAGTGCTGATACTGTCTAAAGCAAGGGTAAACACCTGGTCTCCTTTACACATGTCTTTCAGCTTTTCCCATTTAGGGGTCACCACAGCAGAACTAGTAAAGGAAGTAAGATGAAGGTAAGAGGGTAGGGGTAGGTAGAATCAGTACACAAATAACAAAGAAGACAGACAAAACTCGCTGGAGGTGCTAACACAATGGAAGGAGGGGAGACTATGACAAATTAGATATCAGACACACAAAGGAAAGACAATGATAATATGGAGGATTTCACAGCAATCAAGGGCTGGCATAGACACAAAACAGAGTGGAACAAACTGTCACCCATGATGCACAGGAAATGTAGTCACCGCCCTTAACTTTCTGACCACTGGGCCTTGACATAGATGAGAGAACTAGTGTAGAGAAGGGAGGTGACTAAGAAAAATAAACAAATAAATATATAAACAAATATACATAAGAGACAGGATAGTGAAAATAGTGGTGGGAAGAGAAAAGCACAAATACAGTGATGAATGCAGCCAAGACATAACCTTAGTCTCATTATGTTAAATGTACTATAATGCAAAGGACAAAAAATATCTACCACACATTAAGAATGATGTGGCAATATACAAACCATAGAGGAATGGAACCCACAGCTGTCATGTGTGTGTGTGTGTGTGTGTGTGTGTGTGTGTGTGTGTGTGTGTGTGTGTGTGTGTGTGTGTGTGTGTGTGTGTGTGTGTGTGTTGAACCCAGTGAATGCATAAGAGTATGACAGCAGTACCTTAATTATGTTGTGCTATATGTTTAAGCCCTCAAGATGTGTTTATCCACAGACATATAGCATAAACCAAACATAGTGCTACTTGGTCAATACTGAATGTACACTCAAAGTGCTGATACTGTCTAAAGCAAGGGTAAACACCTGGTCTCCTTTACACATGTCTTTCAGCTTTTCCCATTTAGGGGTCACCACAGCAGAACTCCAGTCAACTAGCCCAGCACCTAACCTTCAAAGAAGGCACACCCATTCACACACACCTACCTGCATGTCTTTAAACACCAGTCAACCACAGGGAGGACATACAGACTTCACACAGAAGTCACTTCAGCCAAGAATCAAACCAGAGAACTTCTTGCTGTGAGGCGACAATACTAACTGCTGTACCACCACGGCCTATACTTGGGCTCCTTTATACAAAATACTCTATTTTTATGTAGTTGTTTTCAATTGGTAAAACAGCAAATGTCCTGAACTATTAAGCAACAAATATTTCCTAATATTCCTGTTGCAGTTGCACTAAATTATTACATTTTCACATGAAGCACTTTAATGTCAAATGATAGATCAGAAACAACTGACCTTCTACAACACTGGCCTTGTTTTTAGGATGAAGATTGAACTATACATATTTTCTCTGCTTGTGTTTATTATCCGTCATGCAGATCATACATTTTCAGATATAAAGTTGCATTCTGGGCAGTTGATAAGTAACCATGCTGAAAATCTCTACATAATGCCACTACAGCTAATACAATTAACCGGATTGTTACCGTATACATCTTTAATATCTGCAATAGATATACTTATCCTGGCACTCTCTGCGGTACTCCTGGCTCTCTCTTGGGTACTCCAGCCTCTTCCTGTGCAGGTGCACATTTTACTACAATTGTTTCAGTGGATGAGGGGAAAAGAAATGGGAGTATGTTAAACAACTGCATGCCAAACAGTGTCAGTTTGCATGTTGAGAAAAAACAGGGATTGCTTACAGTTCATTGGTGGCATTTCAGCCCTAACTTGGTCTTCCGTCAGCCTTGGAGGTTGAAATTATGTCTCATTAAGTCACAGTCATGGTGACAACATAGTTCAACATTACAGGGGATTTCAGCAGCTCAAGATAGGTCTTAGGCTAAGCTTTTCTAGACCACTACTTTATATTGAGGGTAATCTTATCTCTCATCCTAGATCCTTTTCCTGTAGTTCTGATGCAGTAAGAATAGGCGTGTTTATTTTCCCCTAAAACACAATCTTTGTGCTCAGAATGCAGCTGCATTTCCTCCCTCAGATGCCATAGTGATGTCTGTCAGATGTTGCAGAGAAATGTTAATAGTCGTACATATTTTCATGTGTGCCAATTACAAGTCAATGAGAGGCAGCTCATTTGCAAGGCCTGTGGTGGAAAAGCTCACTATAAGTAATGCATGACAGTATTTTAACACAACACTATGTTTCATACTTCATACTACAGCTGTAGCACTTTCATTATGTGTTGTCTGAAATTACCGCCCTGTAGAGGCATGAACCGCACCGCACATGAACAGTGCTACTGCAGGAGTCTAGGCATATGCATAACACTGCATATATTGTAGCACAGAGTTTGTCAAGTATGCAGAATGAAGAAATTGAGCATTTCAGAGCCATGTCTGTACTGAACCTTCATATGCATAAGCACTGCAATCAGATACTGAATTAGTGTGATAAAAGTACAACAGAAAGCTTTGAGCCTTACATGGCATTGAGCTTCGCTATAGTTGCATAGCTTAGCATTTGCCTTAAAAACAATAACTGCTTAAGCTGTAAAAAGATAGATCTCTATTCTTTCCTGATTGACTTAAGTATTACACTTATAGTTGTTTCATTTAGTCTCATATGAAGCTGTAACAATATTTTCCACTGATTATTAAACAACAGTGAACTGAGTGAAAGCTTAAATCATTGTTACTTACTGCTCAGAGTATAGCTTAAAACAAAAACACACCAAATTTACACTTTCTCACATCATGTGTGCACACCATTCAGCCTGAGAATGTAATATGTGTGTGTCAAAAAATGAAATGTACTCTGTTGTATTACTCTGCCACACTTGTCAGATTGTTTCTCACATTGCCAAGTCACATTGTTATTATCCTAAAGAGTTGCTGTATTCTGCAGTTTACTGGGAGGGCATTTAGTCATTAATAATAAGTGACTGGGTTTTGATACACAGCCTGGTTAGACAAATCAGAGTGTTAGACACACAGGCAGCATGGGGTATGTGCTCAGGGGAGAACACTGTTATCACACGATTTGATAGCCATTTCCAATCATGATGCTTATACCAGTGATTTCCATACCTGCTGATCAATGTCTAAACAACTGCCTAAGAAGAACTCCAGTGGGTCTGCTAACAAAACAACAAGAAACGTCATCTTCTCAGATGATAACAATGTCAACATTGAACATACTGTAAATATTTCTGCACAGGTTCCAAGATCGTACTGCAGGGCACCAAATGTTAAGTCCATAATGTAAAAGCATGACTTCAATTACAAAATCAGACATTCAGTTATGTTCCTCTTATATGACTGTACAGAATTGTACTCCTGCTCTGATTCATTTTATGGAAGTCTAATAGTTATCAGCCAGGGTTCCAGGCACATACAGCATCGTCAGTCGGATGGCCTTGGAGGAAATTAATCCTTGAAAAATCTTGATACAGGTCACAGGAATGTCATATCTTGGAGTTGTGGAAACTGCACACATAATAGATGATATCCTGTACATTGCAGACCACCTGGAAGGTGATGTAGTGAAACATGTGCAGTTCACCTACTTTAATTCAAGTTCCCAAGGTGGGTCTTTTATTTCAGCATGTGTGCAGTCTACTGATCTCAGAACCTCAGGAAGTAGATTACATTGAAGAAGTCCTAAATGGTGTCCCTTCTCTTTTCTGTGGTAAGTGGAAGCCACATATGTTCCCTCTCATGTTTCAGCATGGCCAAGAGGAACTGCTAGAGTATTCTAAATGTGAATGCCTGAGATAGCCTAACTGTGATCTGAAAAGAACTTTGAAAGGTTCCTGTAGCTTATATATGTAAAGCCAAATATACTTTGGTATCCACTGGGATAGGTCGTCCTTGACCTTCATAGGACTGCAGAGGAGAACTACATATGTCCATCATGTTCTGTATTATCTCCTTCTCCACTTGGTAGAGATGTACAATGTAGATATTATGATAAGAAAAATACAGTCATATGCTTACAGAGGTAATGGTGTGTTTTGTTTTGGCTCATGGCAGCAATTACATCATGCTGGACATATACATTAACTAACGTGGCAGTAAACGTTAACATTTTTTTGCAATTTCCATAGTGTGAACTCTAAGAATCAGTGATGGTTAAGTCCGTGGCACACACAGCTCTGGAGCGCATGGCTTATACATTTCTGTATTACTCTGCAATCTTGATTTGCTTCATTTGCCTATAGCATGATGCTCATGTTCATAATATTCCTAATTGCCATGTCTTTATACAGCCATTAGCATATAATATGCCCAGCTCTGCTGTTGTAAAGTAAACAATAGTGGTATACATGTCTCTGAACCACACACACTCTGCACTTGGACACTCATAATACAAATTCAGTTATTCTAATGCAGCAAAGTTTTCTGAATCCAAACACAATTTTTTTTTTTGCTAGGAAAAAAGGTTTTTATTTATGGAAAAAAACTGAAGATGGTACAAAAAATGTATAGGCAAAAAAAAAAATCAGCAAAGACATTCAGAGATGCAGATAATTTGCAAAAATATGCAATAATGTAATTGCATAATAGTAGATTTTCGACTGTTTTCTGAGAGGAAGAAATGAGACCATGATAAAATATGGGCTTCATTATTTACTGCAAACACTCAGTTATTGTTTTGTTTCTGTATGTCTGTATTCTAAAATGACAAGAAATGTTATATACCCAATTTATGAAGAAGAGAAGATTTGTGCGTAAGAGTAAGTTATGGACTTTGATAAGATGAGAAGACTGAACACAAGATTCTTAGGTTTTTAAAAGGCACAGTGCATATATTAGCTGTCTACTTTTGTTTTATTAAAATTTGCAGTTGTGATTTTATTAAATTTATTATCTACTTGTGTGGCATTTGAAATCTGCATAAAACAAATATGAGTCCATCTCAAAGTAGAAGCTGAAAGAAGGAATCTCAGTTTTACTGCCTGATTGGTTTGTTAATTTTTATGATAAACTTATAAAAAAACATATAAAATGTAGATTAGTTTGGTATCTCTCTTCATGGTATACAGAGACAGGGCCTTAAATGAAACAGAGACAACGTGTTTGATTAACAGCTAAAGTACTGCTACAGCCAGTTGGAGCAAATGTGAGTGTAAGTGCTTTATAGCAGCTTAACCATCCTAGGGAAAGGGTAGCAACTTACTCCTTGGTGTTGCCACTGTCAAGTAGAGGCTTTGGACACATAATATAATATAGAAGATCATGTGACAAATTACTCACCTACCACCTCTTGGCAAACTTTTGTAGGCTCTTGATGATCAGTGCAGTGAAATGGAAAAGGATAATAGACTGGAAAAGGCAGGTGATATCCTCAAGATGGGTGCATGACATCATAGGGCTCATTTTCAATAAAGAAGCCCTGGGCTGCTATAAAAAGTGCTGTAGACTAAAAAGAAAAGCAGTCATCCTTCATATTTGTTTATGTTTTATTTAATATTTGGCAAAAGGGTAAATGTACTGATACATGGACTCTTTGACATGTAGTTAGAACATGATATTATATTATAGAATAATATGACATTAAGTCTTAATTTTAATGCAATGATATTATATGGAACATAGCATGCTTGCACAGTAAAAATACACAGTAAGTACATAGAAATATACAGAGCACTTGAGTTCCATGAGGCAAGCAAAGTAAATGAAAAAGTCATAATACGTGCATTTGTAATGCTTGCTTTCATGTTCATAGGCATACCAATAATTCTTTTATACATGTTCATAGATGCATATTAGGCTAACTGTCCTGTATAGCCATTTTAAGCCTAACAAATAACCCAAGGTCAGAATCAGACCCTGTACCATATGTCTATAAGATGAAAGTCTTGACCATTATGCCAAACCCATCATCAATTACTGAAATAAAATTCAATTATGCTTTGGTTAGATTTTGTTGGAAAGTCACACATATATTTATGTTATATCATTGGAACTCAGTATGGTGAAAACAGTTAAAAATAAGAAAAATACACAGAAATCATATTTGAATAGATGCAACATCAAAAATCTGGCTGTCCTATGTACTGAAGTCCAAGATGGGCTGGTCATGCTAGAGATTTCAGCCTGTACTGTATGCCATGCACTTGAAAAGTAATGATTATTCTCTCCAGTTTTGCTGCCACAAAAACTCTATGGACAAATGCAACCAATGACATGTTAGTTGACACCGGAAAACAAGACCCCAGATTCTGAAAGTACCCAACCCACTTTTGGGAAATAGCACAGGACAATTCTGAATAGTACTAGATGTTATGAATTAGATGGATCAAACTGAAAGAATATCTTTCTGCTAATGAGTAGCTAGGTGAAAGGACAGTCCAGTGCTGCATAGAACTACAATATTGGGCCTGGAACATATGAAATATGAACCCAGATAAACCTGATGTAGTTAAGAATAAACCGTGACATCTTGGGAATTATTGAAACAATATGGGTTGGAATGGATATTTTACATCAAATATTCATTGTACCTTCAACTCTAATCATGACTCTTACTTAATTAATGTAAGTGTTTTAATAGCAGAACTTGGCTAGAACCCAAACATGATGGAATGATCTTAATCAGACTCCAAGACAAGCAACCCATTCAACACTGCAGGTGTATGCTTCAACTGTAGATACCAAACTCCATGTGCCCCTTACAAAATAAAGAATGTATAAATAAAGCCTTGTTACTGTTTTGCTTTTGAACATCATAAAAATGTTTGTACATTTTTTTCTGTAATGGTTTATCTGTTTTGCCGATGTGCAGAAGCCCAACCTTCCAGCTGGTCAGTTTATCTACCATAATATTTTTTCTTTAGCTATTCAAAATCAATGCTAATCTTTAAAATGTCTTGAGATAACCTAATACTTTCTCTTGGCAGAAGTTTTATACAGATATAGCCTGTTTTACCTATTTCTTTTCCACTCTGTAGCTTAAGTCTGTACTAATTATAACTATCAACATATTTCCTTATATTCGCCTTAACTATTGTCAGTTTTTTAAAACAATGTTAATTATTTTTATATTTATGCATTACTGTAGTTTGTACTGATTGTTAAAAACTTGTCTATTGCCATGCTTGTTATGGGAATTTTCTCCCTGGGCCTCCACTGAAAATGAGCTCTTACTGGCCCAGTGGACCATCCCAGTAAAAAAAAAAATAATAAACAAATAAATAAATGAAATCCATGTCATTACTGACAAAGTACAACATAGAATACCCTACTGTTGCACAATCTGTTGCACAATTCACCTTATAGTGTAAACATAATTCACTTTTATCCAACTAAGCAATTACTGGTTTCTTTCTTCAAAAATAATCAGACATTGATTACAATGCCTGCACTTCTTTGTGCCCATGTCAACAGATGTATTCTTCAACCTTGTCTATAATTTTTTTGAGTTTTCACATTTCCATTTAAGATTTAACAATCTCTTATATATAAAGAATGGATTTAGGCCAACAATAGAGAATAACTTCTGGTCCATTTTAAAACTGGACCAATTTTTAATAATGATGTCCTTAATTAAATGAGAATTGACCCCAAATATCAAAATCATAGCTCTTTGGAAATTAACCCTCTGGGAATCTTTAGAGTTATTCCAACTACCAAGTTGACCATTGGCATAATAACTTAACCAAGGAAGAAATCATGCTCCATTCTGTGGATAATTTCATCCATAATGTCACCCAGTAGGTGGGACATCCCTTTATAAACATCTTCATACGATTTTTATTTTCAGACTGAAATACATCTGTATCTGAAATCATACAAGACAAACTGACAAATTATCCCTTAACTAAACACTTCTTCTGAAATACAGGATAACAACTTTTAAAATGAAGAAGTGAAATAGAGTAAGTTGGCTTTCTATAAATATTTGAGGAAAAAGTTCTATTTCCTTTGTGGAGTGTGACATCTTGAAAACTGACATAATTAACCATATGTGAGTAAGTAAATAAAAAAATCAGTTTGCTTGACATATTGAATACAGGTGGACCCCATTGCTACACCTTTTATTTATTTCTAATACTCCTCATCAAACATACTATAATTATAATTTAAAAACAATTTCTATGGGCATAACCAACACTTCTACTTGTGTAGAGTCTACAAATTCAAATGTAGAAAGAACTTCTCTAAAAATATCCAACCTCTGTAAATGTAGTATACAGGAAAATAGGTTAGTTATGTCACTGGCGAGGAAACTCAAATTTTCATCAAAAAATTAATCACTAATATGTGAGAAGAAATCCTAGGAATCCTTTAACATATGTTGGAATAAAGTCTGAAAGTGTTTTAACTTATTATCAATATAGATTACTAAGGGGTAGGTTTTTGATCTTTGGGCTAAAACAATAAGCCATTAAAGGGGAATTGTTGTCATGCTTATGTATCTTAGGAATACCAAAGATGGTAGGTACTACAGGATCCTTACTATATATAAAACTGCATGTGCTATTGTTAATCATGCCTTGCATTAAACAGTTGTAAAAAACATACTCAATAATATATAAGCAATTTCAATTTCAGTTTTAGAAACTTGCAGAAATCTAGTTTTGTCTTGTAATAAAGTGAACTCCTTGGTAAAATATTCACTAAAATCCATGGTTATCATACCATCTTCTTTATCAGGCTTTGTTACCCAAATAGTAGTGTCATTTGTCAACTAACAAAATAAAAGCCTTTCCTTAGTATCAAAAACATTATTAATCTCCCTTTCACTCCCATTCTCAAAAATGTGTTTGAAAGGTTGAGGAGGAGGGTTTTAATATAAATCCCTTTTGGCATGTATTAAAATGGACATTAATGATCAATAAGTTGAAAAAAATATCAGTCTTGTAACCTTTACATTTAAGAACATGTCTGCCCACAATAATTGAATCATTATGGAAATTTGGGACTAATTCCTCACCCCCCTCATTGTCTTACATTGTTTCTGTATTAATCTGTCCCTCCTTTTCATTGTTGAGTGTGCCACCTTGGGTAGAAATAATGATTTTCTGGAGAGGCCTCTGCTTATTGACAGAGATGTGACCAAAATATCAAAATCATAACTCTTTGGAAAGTAACCCTCTCAGAATCCCTAGATTTATTCTAACTACTAAGATGACCATTGGTACAACAATCTAACAATGGGAAGAAATCATTCTCCCCTCTAGAGATAATTTCATCCATAATGCCTTTCACCAAAGAGGTGGGATACCCCCTTTCTAGAAACATCTCCATAAGTTTTTTTTTTTCATTTTTAGTTTGAAATACATCTGTATCTGAAATCATAAGGGACAACCTGATAAATTGTTCCTTAACTCATTACAGCCAGGTGACATCTCCTGGTGTTTCTGCAGTTACATCCTACTGACATGTCCACGCATCAAATATTGCTCATACATATTTAGATTAATAATTCCAAAAACATTCTACACACAAAGTATTATCTAATGTTATCTTAAAGCCTCCACAGTGGTAAAGACAACTGCATTGACATTTGATCTCTATCTAGTTCAGGTAAAGATAAATTTGTTGCTATTCAAATAATATTTATTTATATTGTCATAAATGTCAATGTTTTCCAAATGTCTCAGCAAGCAAGTAGAGCAGACAGAACTGCATATGAAAGCTCTCAGCTCAGTAAACAAAATGCAGCTGATGGTTTGTGTGTGACTTGAGTGGTTGCTGAATGCTGTAAGTTGTTTACAAAATAGTATATATTTAATAGTTACTTTATTTTCTGTGACTTATAAAATCCATTTTAAGACCTTGAGCCTAAAGAATACTGCCACTATAAAAATAGTTAGTGCTGATGAGTTTGCCATTTACACTTCTTTACTGGACTTCTACATTTCTAGAAATAAGAACACTTGTTTGAAATCTGAGGAAATAGTTTGATTATATCAAAAAAATATATTCCTTCCATTGCAAGTGACAGTACAAACTTCCAGAGCTCCATTGGAAGAAATGAGTTAACTAAACTCTTCTTTTGAAACAAGAATTAAATATTTTAAAATGAAGAATATGACAAATAATTGAGGAAAAAGTTGTATTCTTCTTGTAGATTGTGACTTCCAGAATATTGACATCAACCATAAGTGCATAAGTAAAGAAAAAGTCTATATATATATATATATATATATATATATATATATATATATATATATATATATATATATATATATATATATATATATATATATATATATATATATATATATATATATATATATATATATATATATATATATATATATATATATATATATATATATATATATGTGTGTGTGTGTGTGTGTGTGTGTGTGTATTTAATAAAGTGTGGAATTTTTTCAACATCAGCTATCCAAAAAAAAAATATTGTATCATCTAATATCTACCATGCAAAGTACAATTGCTGAAAAAATTAGTGGAAAGGACAATTGTCTTCCCCCACTTTCACATGACAATATTACCATAAACAGGAACGCAGGCTACCCCATTGCTACACCTTCTCTTTGTTGATAACACTCCCCTTCACTCATAATAAAAAGCATATCTTAAAACAATTTTCAGGAGCATAAATGACACCTTTACTTCTTTAGAGTCTACACATTCAAATGTAAACAGGGCTTTTCTAAAAATATTCAACCCTTTTAAATGGGATATACAGGCAATAGGTCAGTTATGTTAATTGTGAGGAAACACAATTTTTCATGAAAAAATGAATCACTGATATCACTAAAAAAAATCTCAAGAATCTTTTAATATATGTTGGAATAAAGTATGAAAGGGTGCAGATATCCTATCAATAGAGATTGCCAAGGGATATGTTTTTCATCCTTGGGCTGAATCAATAAGTCTTAAAGTGGAATTAGTGCTAATGTAATATATCATATGGATACCATAAGTGGCAGGTACTACAAGATTCTTACTATATAGAAAATTGTGTTATTTTCACTCATGCCATGCATTAACAGTCATATAAAATTCAATCAGTATTTTTATAAGCAAGTTGAATTTTATTTTTGCAAAAGTTCAGATATCTGGTTTTGTTTTATAGTAAAGTAAAGATCTTGCTAATATAGAAAATAGAATCCAGGACTACCATACCACCCCCTTTATTGGGCTTCATCACACATATAGTAGTATCAATTGCCAACTCATACAATAAAAGACTTTCCATAGCACCTAAATTGCCCTTATAATATCTCTTCCTCATATAATCATAGAAAAATATTATGAAAATTCCTTTCACATACATTCTCAAAGATTTGTATCAAAGGTTGAGGAGGAGGGCTGAATGTAATCGTTTTCTTTATATCACCTAACACTAATGGATTTTCATTGTTATTTCTATATACAGTGACCAAGTGAAGCTTCCTAATAAATATTTTCAATTCTGCCAGGTAATCAGGAGTATCAATATGGAAAGTGGCAACAAAGGTAAAAAAATAAAATGAACATTAGTGATCAATAAGTTGGAAATTGCAAATCTTGTAATCTTTATATTTAAAAATATGTCTGTCTCAAATAATCAACTCATTATCAAGATTTGGGACTAATTTCTCATCTCCCTTCTTTGTCTTACTTTTGTTTCTGTATTGATTTGTGTCTCCTTTTCCAAGTTGAGAGTGCCCCCTTGGGTGGAAATAATGATGTTGAGATAGGCCTCTGCTTGTCTTCTTTATTCACTATCTTCTCTAACCTCCTGGGGGGGGGGTTACTAAAGGGTTGATTATGTCACAAAGATCATTATCAATAAACTCCCCACATCTTGGTCATTATGAACTTCTCTCTGTATCTCATTAATAAATTTGTCTTCCTAGCCCACACATTGGGTGGTGAATTTTTACAAGATAAGAATTTGTTTCCTGTTGATGAGATAAACCATGTTATTTCATAATCATAGGCATTCCACTTAAGTTTCTTTACTTTTTGCCTAGTAATCTCACTACAAGAATGATCAGTCTTATTGAAAATATTTAAATATCTAAATTTATGTGATTCAAATAGCAAGTCTTGTCAAATGTTCAAATTTAAAACAACTAACTCTGATTTAAGTAAATCCAGCTGTATCATATTTTCTTTTATCTACAGATTCTCAAGATGGTTAATTTCCAAAGTGTTATGATTTTGAGATTTTTTTTGTCAATTCTAGTTTAATTATGGGTATCATTATTAAAATTGGTCCATTTTTAAAACAGACGAGAATTTATTCTCTGTTCTTGGCCCATATCCATTACTTATACATAAGAGAGAGCTAAACTTTAAAGGGAAATTTGAAAAGTAACAAAATTTGCAGGCAAAGATGAAAAATCTTTCTATTGACATGAGCACAAAGAAGTTCAAGCATTGTAATAAATGTCAATTTATTTTAGAAGTGAAGAGCCTAGTAATTAATTATTTTGGTAAAAGCAAATTATGTTTAGACTATATGGAGAATTGCAGAACAGTAGGAATAGTCTATGTTGCACTTTACCAGTACTGCCATGCATTTTATGTTGGAAAATAGTGAGACCACTATAGTAAAGAATGTGTGAATATATTTTATGATGCTAAAAAGCAAACAAATAACAACACTTCACTTAGACATTCCTATTAAGTAAGGGAACAATGGAGTCTAGTTTTAAGTTTTCATTTCTTGAGGTTGTAAATAAAAATCCCAGGGTTGGTCCTTGAGTACAGTGAATTGATTTGGTAGTTAAGACTAAATGCCCCTGTGTCCCCAGGATTGAATGATCATATTTCTGTTATTGGTGTTTAAAAGATGCATGCAGCAAAATTATAAAATAAAATAATGCATTGTATAAAAGGTATGTTTAAATTTATTTTGGTGATTTAATAATACAATTGACATAATGCATCAATTATAGATGTTTTTAACCACAGTTTTTATGAAATAATTGAATAAGGCATTAAGAAAATGATATGGCATATGTTTTGGTATTTAAAGGTGATAGTTGGATCCATGCACAGTTCTGATAAAGTTCCAAGCATTCAACTGTGTTTCCTTTTTTACTACCAATACATTTTACAAAGTGTGTTTCTTTTCTGGATTAGCATTTTGGCTTTGTAAGGTAACTTTTTCCTGTTATCTGTGTGCTGACACATTGCAACACAGAATACATGCGGTCAGCTATAGGCCCAATTCCCCAAAAAATCATTTGGAGGGATGGGTTTGCCAGCTCACTTATGCTGGAGGGGACAAAATAATTTATGTTTAGGGACAAGCCCAATTTGGATACTGGGACTCAAGTCCATCTAGAAGAATGGATAATAGATAGCTGATCTACTGCACAGATTTGCACTTATATCACTGTACAGTAGGTGCTAGGCTGGACAGTGAATGTGAAATAAAATAACTCTGAAGTTACTTATGGAAAATTGCTCTGTTTGACTTTCACCCTAGCTAATAATGTTTGCACTGCCATCCAGTAGGGGTGTAAAAGAGTGAATTATGCTGAATAAGTAAGCAGCAGTTGAAATGAGCCTATAAAGAAAGAAGCAGCTTTTCTTTAAACAGTAGCTTTGACTATATGTCTCATTTTCCATCAAAATAGCATCTTTCTATTCCACAACAAGTAATTAAAATTCCCATGATCTGCCTCCTTCCATTTCTGAAAAGAAAAAATGAAAATTAATTTCCTTGTTTTAGTTCATAAAAGACAAATTATAGTTAGAAAGTTCAGGATGCATGAATGTTGTCCCAGTTGTAGATAAAATTGCACTATCATATTTATTTGGGTTTATTTCATAGGTGAAATTTTCTTAATTCAAATCACCATACCTGCTCTGTAGCTGTGCTTTTAATATACAAGTACACATAAAATATGTCTTGCATGCATTGCAACTCCTAATAAAATAGCTGTATGTCATTGGCTAGCTAATTTGCATTTCAAAAGAGCTGCTTGATCTCCTTTTATAATCCCTGGAGATGTAGTTTATATTACTAGCTAGCACAGTTACAAAAAAGAAAAATACACTGGGCCGGATTCATGAAGGCTTGCACGGAGTCTAAGAGTAGAGTAAGACTCCATGCAGCCAACATGTCCGACGAGCGATCCAGGAACAGCATTGCAAACAGCCCCTTAAACTGCTCCTACACGGACAGGGCTTGGATATGCAAATTACCTCACTTGCAGACAAAAGGCATGCAAATGAGGTAAATTTGTGATCCAGGAAGCACAAACCTGTCCGAGTAGGAGCCGTGTTATCTGCAGAAATGTACTCAGTTGACAACCGAGTACTGTTCTGCAAATAGCACAGTGGAGCTGTGACAGCTCCAAATAAAGGTTGCATATGGTTGAGGAAGCAAGCCAATGGCCAAATATAGGGTCATTGGCAAATTTCCCTGATGCAAAAAATAAAAAAATTGTTTTTTTTCCTCGATCAGCGAGGTTTAAGCTTAGCGCAGTGCCGCGCAAATGGGGTGCGCTATAAAAATCATAACATAAGAAAATAAAAGCCACAAATAGGCATTTTATAAGATATCATAATATACAATGCAAGTGAATGGCAGGCTGAAGACAACATGGCTACCGAGTAGGGGTTGCTAAGGGGGGAACTCAGTTCAAGAGATGTAACCAAGCATTACTAGGCAATCCTATGCAAATGAGGGTAAGGATAGTGAATCGCAAGTCTACATAGCAAATGAGCACAGTCAGTGGAGTGCAAGACTAGGATAAGGGGAGTAACAGAGTAGGATATAGGTGACATCATGAGGTGGGTATGTATGACAGTAGCTAATAATCTCATTGGAGCAGAGTGGCATGTGTTAGCTGTCAGTTGCTCATCACTGGAAGAGGTGTGTCAGTAGATATCCTAGCTAAAGTCAAGAAATAGAAGGTGCACACTGTGGATATCACCAAAGTTTCTTGTAAAAATAATTGCAACGTGTATGTGCGCTTGTGCGTGCCCATAAACTCGAATAAGATAGTGTGCATGCGTGTAAGCAGAAGTTAGCATGTGTAATGTTGTCTAAATCTGTGTTAGCATATTTGCACCTGTGTGCGCACGTTTAAAGCATGTGTAGGGCAGTTTAAAGTCTTGTAAGTGCCTTTACGCTCGTGTGCGTATGTTTAGGCAGGAATTAGCTAGTGTAACTCTGTCTAAGCCTGTGTGCGTGCATGTTAGCGCGTGTGTGCATGTCTGCGCTAGTGTGTGTGGCACTGCCCCCCTGAGGAAATGGAAAGGGAAAAGGAAGCACAACAAACAGTAGGAAATTAACTAGGGAGAGTCAGCAGAGCTAGCAGGTGGAAATAATAAGAATCAGGCAATTACACAGGCAGTAAACCAGCCCAGCCGAGCCCAGCACTTAAAACTCTGCAAACAACATTTTACCATGTATTCTTCAGAGACAATGCAGCACTGCAGTCAGCTGAGAGAAGTGAATACTGAAAAAGCTGTACTGAGACAAAAAATGTTAGGGGCTGCCATTGCTGTCATAAGGCGACATATGCAATATGCTGAGGGTGGTGACAATGGTAATGCTGCTGATCAACACCCAGTGCGGAGATGGAGAAGAGTGTACAGGCCCAGGGTAATCTACCAGGGGCTACATGAGCTGGAGATAGTGGAGTGCTATAGAGTGGACAGAGACCTCCTGCAGCAAATTGTTGAGCTGTGCAGGCCATGCCTCACACACAGAACCAACAGAGGGGAACCCATTCCAGTGGAAACCAAGGTATGTGTTGGCCTACGAAAACTAGCAACAGGTACCTTCCAGAGACCAACTGGTGATATGATGGGGATATCACAGGCATCAGCATCCAGGGTACTGCACCAGTTCCTGGATGCCATGTCAGCACATGTCGGTGATCATGTATATTTCCCCAATTCCCGTGAGGTATTGGCTAGCAATATGCATCTCTTCCAACAAATAGCGGAATACCCTGAGGTAGTGGGTGCAATAGACTGCATGCACATATGCATCAAAGCACCAGCCGGTGAGCGGGGTAGGGTCTACTTCAACCACAAGGGCTTCCCCTCCATCAACTGCCAGGTTGTGTGTGATGCCCAGGGCATAATACTAAATGTGTGTGTTGGCTGCCGTGGAAGCTACCATGATTCCCATATCTGGCATCTGACGCAGCTGTGCCAGACATTTGCCAATGGGGACATCCCACATGGTCACCTAGTGGGGGATGCTGGCTATGCAGTGGAGCCATGGCTGATGACACCCATCAGAAATGCACACACACCTGAACAGGAACACCATAATGAGGCACACGCACAAACACGAAATGTAATCAAGCATGTGTTTGGGCTGCTCAAGTCACGGGTCCGGTGCCTGGACACATCTGGTGGAGCCTTGCAGTACTCACCAACTACATGTACCCAAATTGTCATGGTATGTGCTATGCTACATAATATGATCCTGCAAAAACAGCTGCAGCAGGACCATCATAGGCCTGGCCCAAACAGACCCCCACCATTGCTAAGGTCATCACAGGCAGAGCGTGACTTGTAGGAGGAACGACCTGAGCCTGCCCCAATAGGCAGAAGGAGGCATGCCCAGTATGCTTTGGCCTTGGCAAAGAGGCAACGCACAGAACATACACTGGCTCAGTAGGAACCCTGGAAATGATACCTCTCTCTGACCTGCACATATAGTAAAAGGGATGCCTAAGTTGACACTACCTGCTTCAAACATGTACAGGGAGTGTAGTATGTGCATCCAACATAGGCAGCCCTGCAGCACCACCTGAGGCATGATTGCCATGTGTCAAGCAATTTAAGGCAGTGCTAAACAGCATTAACCACCATGTAGTATAGGCAAACAGAATCACACACACCAACTAGTACAACTGTGGTCAATGTCGAGTAATATTGGGCAATGTCCACCAAAGTTGGTGAATATACAGCAATGTCGGACAAGCCTGGTCTAAGTAGGGCATAGAAGAACAAAAGCCAACATGATTATATTTGCTTAACTGGCCCTTAAGCAGTCTGGTCTGCTCAGTTTGGAAATATAAAGCAGTGATGGGTCTCGAACCCAGGATACTGTGCACCATAGTTAAAGTACTGAACCACTAAACCATGACAGGATTGCACTGTTCAGCCAGTATGAAGGAATGTTGATAAGTCTATGCAAAGTATCTCATGGAAACCCTGCAGGCACAGCATAATCCCTGTTGAGTTATGACACAAAGATGAGTCCTGCAATAAGAACAGAACTTGACTTCCAACACACACAGTATAAATGTTAATACTGGTCATGTTCACACACATCCACAAATGTAGTGGACTTCAGATCGCAACATACTGAAAGGTCACACTTGGCATGCTCACACACTTGTATAAATGAAACATATGTCAGGCAACAAAACATGGAAAGCCTGAACTGGGCATGCCCACACACTTAGGCTATGTCTGAGTACAGCAGTGAGCCACACATATCTGGCAGTTGCATGTGTTAACCCAGGAACCTATCACTATCCAGCAATCCGCCCTGTGCACACAGTTACATGACAACAGACACTTATATAATATAGTGGAACCCTGTTATGATCAAACATGTTCCACAGATAGATAAGTTGTTCATAGACACTGGGAAAGCAAAGACGATAAAGACCTGCAAACAGTATCAGCAATAAATATTGTGCATCCCGAGCAGAAGCATAGGTTCAGAGGTCGATACTAGGCTATCTGCCCTAGGGTATGTACAAGCCTAGCCATAGTGTGTTTGGCTTTTGCAGCCCTGTCAGATTACTACACTGTGCCAGTGAATAGTAGGTCAAACAAGATAGCCCATGTAGGTTTAGGCTAGTGTGCCTCTGTGTAGCAGGGACACATAAGATATCCCATGGGTAAACATACGATCACCATACATCCATCAAGATGTCCCCCGTAGGTGGTTATTGGGTGGCTCTGCCTATGTGAAACTGTGATCACAATCTGGAGTAAGTGGAGGCCCTGGGATAAGAATCTGTCCTTCCAGCATGTCCTATTAACATCTGTGCTGAGGTATATGTCCCTGGAGTGTGTAGCTACAAGGGAGTTGGATATCCTGAGGTGGAGCATGTCCATTAATTCTGGGTTGGGTATTACTGCAAACAACAGGCACACATCATATCCGAGTAAGTGGTAAGTGACTGAGTAGAGCTGGAGTTACTGCATCTGAACTGTGCAGGTCATCTGTGTGAGTCCCTACATCTGCTTGGTGCGGAACTAATAGGTTCATAGGTAGATACTAGGCTATCTGCCCTGGGGCATTTATAATCCTAGCCAGAGTGTATTTGGCATCAGTCTCCCTATTAGATTAGTCTACTGTGCCTCTGTAAATTAGGTCACAGAAGGTACCTTTTAAGATTAGTTTGCTGTGCCTCTGTCTAGCAGGGACACAGAAGAGATCCCAGGGGTGAATTTGTGATTTCCCATCCACGTGTCCAGAATTGTCTTGAAGAGGGTCAGCAAGGGGCTATGTCTAATATGAATTGGGATTCTATTCCAGAATGAGGGGAGCCTCTGGGAAATTAATCTGTCCCTCCAGCATGTCATTTTTATTCTTGTGCTGAGGTTTAAGTCCCTGGAGCATGTATCTCTAAGGGACTTGGATATTTGAGGTGGAGCATGTCCATTATTCCTGGGTTTGACATGGCTTTGTATGTCAGGCATACATCGCCTTTGAGTAGGTGGTAAGCAACTGAGTAGAGATGGAGTTTCTTTAGTTGAGCTGCATACGACATATGTTTGTAGCCCATGATCCTCTTGAAGAGGTAATTTTGGGTCTCTCCAGTTGCTGCAGGTGTTGGGTAAGGTACATCCCAAAAGGGCCATTGTATTCAAGTATGGGGCTGATGAGTGATGAGTAGAGGGGCACAATGACCTCTCTTGATTTAGATGCAAACCCTTTTGTGATAAGGTGGCATATATAGAAGGTTTTTGTAACCACTTTGGCAATGTGATTATCAAAGGAGAGATTACTATCTACATTGGTCCACAAATCTCAAATTACTACTTCTGTACTTAATGGATTACCACCTATGTGGTAATTTGTGTGCACCTCTTTTTCCCAAAGGGGATGACTATGCACTTTTTAGCATGTAGCTCGAGCCCGTGGCTCTGGCACCAAACATCCATCTCTGTGAGACCCTTCTGGAGGATCCTTGTGTCAGCTGGAGAGTCGAATATGGCCCCAGTTTGCAGTCATCTGTGAACTTTGTCAGCCATAATCCCCCCGTGTTAGCCTGAACCTCAGAGAAGTATATACCGAACAAGAGAGGTCCCAGAACTGAGCCCTGTGGGACGTCACTTGTAACTGGTTTGGATTTGGACATGGCACCTGTGATTCTGACCATGTGGGTTCTATCCCTGAGCCAGTTTGCAACCCATCTTGCGATATAGGGGTTGATATTTAAGCTGGTAAGTTTATTTATGATGCTCGAGTGGGGTATTGTGTTGAAGGCTTTTGTGAGGTCCAGGTAGGCTGTGTGGACTACCTTGCCCTCATCTATAGCTTTGGTAACTGTTTCAAAGAAATCAACTAGGTTTAAGAGGCAATATCTGTCCTTAACAAAGCTGAATTGGGTAGGGTCCAGTGTCTGGAGGCTCCCAATGACTTTGTTTATGAGTTCCATGATAATACGCTCCATAGCTGTACAGACCAGACTAGTCAGGCTTATGTGGCGATAGTTCCCAGGGTCCATTGTGGCACCACCTTTGTGGAGTGGAACCACTGTAGCTGTACGCCATTATTTGGGTACATATCCTATAGTAAGGCTAAGTTTGAACAGTGACTTAATGTGAGGGTTCAGTTCTTCTTGGAGCTTGTGTAAGACACAGCCTGGGACACTGTCCGGTCCCATAGCTGCTGTGTTTTTTGCTTTGGAGAGGGCAGCTTTCACCTGTGCAACTGTAATGTCAGGGAGGTTACATTCAGTTGGGATAGGCATTTGTTCCTCTGGGGGTGAAGGGGGAGAGTGGTTTGTGCTGAATCTGTCTGCCAGGATGTTGGCTATGTCTGTAGGTTTGCTATATTTTGTACCGTTATGCAGCAATTCATAACATATCTGGGAGTTTCCACCCATATTATGGGCATAACTAAAGAAGGGCTTGTGATTATCTTTAGTGTCTAGGGCAATTTCCCTTCCGAAACTGGCCTTTGATTATTTTATGAGGTATCGAAGTTTCTTGCTAATACTGATCAGAGATGCCTTCCATTTTTGGGATTTTGCTCTGTCATGTAGTAGCTTCCTCCTTCTGTTGTATAGCTTATTTATGGCCGTGGTCCACCAAACAGGTGTCCTGTTTTTGGAGGAGTGAGTCTTCATTTTATTTGGGATAGCACGATCCATGCATTCCTGCAGGTGCTCATAGAATGCATTTGTAAAGGATTCTGCAAATTGGCCTGTATTATCCTCTGGGCCGTGGGCTATGAAGGATTCCACCTCAGTCTTGAGAAGTGCAAAGTTGGTTTTTGAGAAATTCTTTACAGTGATTTTCTTGGCTGGGGGTGGGGACAGGATATGGATGTCCATAGAAATTTATTAATGGTCTGATCTTACCAATGAGGGGTTTACCTCTGGTGTGGAACATAGAGTCCCCATGTTGGTAATGACCAGGTCCAATATGTTGTTCCCTCTTGTGAAAGTGGTGTCCAGTTGTTCCATCGCATTACAGTTTATAACGTCAAGGTACCGTTGGGAGAGTGTGTTTGGGCATGAGTAGTTGTAGCAGTCAATGTTTGGGTAGTTGAAGCCACTCAATGACATAGTTTTAGGAGAATACTTGATATTCTCCAGTGTTCTCAGGAATGCCAAGTGAGATTCCTCTAATAGGGAGGGTGTTCTGTAGCAGGCTACAAACTGAACGGCAGTTTGGCCCGCTGTTATTTGCACATGGATGGCTTCTGATGCTTCATGCAGTGCCACTAACCTGGAGGTGTAGGTATCTTTGATGAATATAGATACTACCCCTCCTTTTGTGCTTCAGTCCGAGTTTTGTGTCTGAAACGCATGGTATGAGTTATAACCTGGTAGTGCTGGGGTGCTCTCAGGAGCCTTGAACCAGGTTTCTGTTACTGCACAGACAGCAATATTCTGCATACTGAGGAGAGCCTCGAGTGCGTGCATCTTGAGGTTTAGACATCTGGCATTGAGTAGCATTACCCTTAGATTTTGTATCCTTGGGTTGTCTATGGGGTGGTTTTGTCCTTTGAGCCTCGCCTAAAAGATGCACTATGGGGATGGCAAGAGGCATGGCCAGTATACAAAAGCCTAAGGGTGACAGGTGCAAGCCAACCCTAGCGAGGCAACGTGGTTTGTCGGGTATGTCATCCCAGCTGACAGACACTGGATCCCCATTGAATGACACCAATACTTTAGACAATTGTTGAAACTGATCATTTTGTCTTTATACTCTGTCATCATTCTTGGTGAGGGCAAGATGCTACTCAAGGTCAGAGTCATACCAGCCTGGGCTACATGATCAGAGAGCTCCTCTATGTCTCTTTTCTTGTAGTCCAGGGAGGAACGTCTCATGTCATTCACACCTGCATGGACAATGATGTTGTCATACTTGTACTTGCTTTGGAGTGACCTGAGTGCTTGTGTTATGTGGTGGATCCTGGCACCTGACAGGCAGCTTACAGTGATCTTCTCCTTGTTCAGTCAGTTGAGTGGAACGTCATTGTGCCGGACAATAGATTTTCCTATAACAAGTGTATTTGGTGTGTTGTTTGGCCTTAAGGGCTGTGACTGTGAGGCACACTGATCTTGTGAGATATGTGATTCGTAGGTATTGTTGAGGGGTGGCTGTTGCTTTGGTATCTGTGACCAGTACAGTTGCTGCAGGTGTTGGGTAAGGTACACCCCAAAGGTGGCATTGTAACCAAGCATGGTTGTTATTAGTATAGGGGCACAATGACATCACTTGATCTAGATGTGAAACCATATGGGATAAGGTTGCTTATATAGAAGGTCTGTCCAACCACTGTGGCAACGTGAATGTCAAAGGCGACAGTACAAATAAGTCATGTCCCCAGTCACCTAACAACACCTACCATATACAATGGAGTACTACCTATGTGTTAATGTGTGGGCATGTTGTTATTCCCAAAGGGGATGACTATGCAACTAACGGCATTTAGATGTAGGCCATGGCTCAGGCACCAGTCATCCATCTCTGTGAGACCCTGTTGGAGTATGCATGTGGCAGCTGGAGAGGTGATTATGGCACCCAGTTTGCAGTCAAGTGTAAACAAGGTCAGCCATATTCCCCCTGTGGTAGCCTGTACGTCAGACAAATATATACTGAACAAGAGATTTCCCAGGATCGAGTCATGTGGGATGCCACGTGTAACTGGTGCATAGTCAGACATGGCGCCTGCAATTCTGACCATGTGGGTGCTATCCCTGATCCAGGTAGCAATCCATCATGTGAGATATGTGTCCATATTGATGCTGGTAAGCCTATGCATAATGGCCCAGTGGGTTATTGTGTGGAAGGGTTTAGCAAGCATCAGGTAGGCTGCGTGTACAACTGTCCCTATGTCGATGGACCTGTTAACCGTCTAAAGAAAACAAACATGTTCAAGAGGCAAGATCTGCCCACAAAAATGCTGAAATATGTAGGACACAGTGTCTGTAGGTTCCTGGTGTCTATGTTTAAGAGTCCCATGACAATATGCTCCATAGCTTTGCATAACAGGATAGTCAGGCTTATAGGGCAATATTGTCTGTGGTCCGTTATGGCACCAACTATGTGGAGTGGGATTACTGTCGCTGTATGCCATTCTGTGGGTACATATCCTGTAGTAACTCCGATATTGCACAGTGATGTAATGTGAGGGTTACGTCTGTCATGAAGCTCGTGTAAGATGCAGGCCGGGACACCAACTGTTCCCATTGATGCTGTAATGTATGCTTTGGGGAGGACAGCACTCACCTGTTACTGTGTGGTGTCAGGGAGGTTACACTGTTGGGATGGATAGTTGTTCCCTAGGGGGGATGGGGGGGACATCTGCACTGAACCTGTTTGCCAGGATGTTGGCTGTGCCAGTGGGTTCAGGGTAAGTGTAGTCAGTATGCAGTAACTCACAGCATATCAGTGAGTGTCCACTCAGGTTCCTGACATAACTTATGAAGGCCTTGTGATAGTCCTACGTGTCTGGTGCAATTGTCTGTGAGGAGAAGACCTTAGATAAGTACATGAGTTATCATAGCTGTCTGCCAGTACAGATCACAGATGTTTTCCCCATCTGGGATTGTGCTCTATCATGTAGTAGCTTCCTCCTGACATTGTACAGCTTATTAATGGCTGGTGTCTACCAGACAGGTCCCCTGCCATTGGAGGTGTGAGTCTTATTGTTATTTGGGGTAGCACAATCCATGCAGTCCACTAGGAGTCCATAGAATGTGTATGTAAAGGATTCAGCAGTCGGAGCTGTATTTGACACTGTCTCAGGGTCTCTGAAGGATACCACCTTGCTTTGGTGAAGTAAGACGTTGGCTCATCAGAAGTTCAGCAGGATTACCCAAGATGGGTATGTGGAGTGTATATGTATGTCCAGTGAGATAGATGTATGTTCTGACCTTACCAATGAGGGGTATATTGCTGGTGTGGAACGTAGAGTCTCCATGTTGGTGATGATCAGGTCCAATATGTATTCCCCCTTGTGGCTGTGGTGACTGTTTGTGCCATAGCATATGAATTTACAAATTGTAGCGACTGTAGGGCGAGGTTGTTGTGGCTTGAGTAGTATTCCCAGTCAATATTTGTGTATCTGATGTCACCCAATATAATGGTGTTTGTGGAGACCATCATATCCTCCATTGTTCACAGGATAGCCGAGTGTGGTTTCTGAGTATGGGAGGGTGGTCTGTAGTAGGCAACAAACTGAAAGGCAGTTTCACACAATGGTAGTTGTATATGTATGGTCTGTGATGCTTTGTGCAGTGCCACTAACCCGGAGGTGTGTGTATCTGTGATGTATATGGATACACCACCTAGTTGTGTTGTCCGTTCCAAGTCCTGTGTTCAGAAAGCATGCTATGAAACATAACCTGGTAGTGCTGTTGTGCATATGTGAACCTGAACTAGGCATCTGTTAGTGCACATATATAGCTATCCCCCATACTGAGGGGAGCCCTGAGAGGCCGCAATATGAGGGTAACACATCTGGTGTTGAGCAGCATTACCCTTAGTGTTATTTAACCTGTAATGTCTATGTAGGTGGGTTTGTCTTTTGAGCCCTGCTCAACAAATGCTCTATGGTGGTAGCAAGAGCCTTAACCAGTATTCAAAGGTCCAAGGGTGACAGGTGCAAGCTGTCCATAGTGAAGCTATGTGGCATGTTGAGCATGTCACCACAGGCTGACAGACACTGTATCCCCTGTGAATGACACCAATCTGTTAGCCAAGTGTTAAACGTGATATGTTTGTCTGTATACTGTGACATCATACTTGGTGGGTTTAAGATGCTAGACAAGGTCAGGGTCATATTGGCCTGGGCTACATGATGACACTGTTCCTCCATGTACCATTTCATGTGGTCCAGGGAGTAACGTCTGAGGTTTTACGCACCAGCATGGACAATGATGGTGCCAGTCCTGTAATTGCTTTGTAGTGACCTGACTGCATGTGTTATGTGACAGATCCTGGCACATGACAGACAGCACAAAGGGACTATTCCCTTGTATGGGCTGGTGAGTGGTACGTCAGTGTGTCTGACAATAAGTGTCGCCTATCACAAGTGTATTATGTGTGTTGTTTAGCACGAAGGCAAGTGATTGTGTGGTACACTGACATTGTGAACTATGTGAGATGTGGGTATTGTATTGGGATAGCAGTTGTGTGTGTGCCTGCTGTGGAGGTCTCTGCTGCTTAGTCAGAGTTAATTTACAGCATTCAAGTATGTGTATGTGTGATAATGTGGTTTGAGTGCTGTCGCCAGAGGATATGTGAGACTGATATGTGGTGTGTGTGGTTATCCTCACCACCTGATAGACTATGCCAGTCATGGGTCGAGAGAGTTCAGCACCCTCTATGTCTCTATAGGTGCATCTCACACATATATCTGGGTTTGTTGTGAGGAGGAGAGTGTTGTCTGTGTACATGAGGCAGATGTGACATTGTGTCTACATCACAATATTCACCAGCTGGACTGGAGAGTGCACACAAAGCTGACCCTTGGACATGCCGGGATATCATCATGACATACTCTGTAGCCAGATGGCAAAGGATCAGTAGGGTGTTAAGTGTGTATAGGAGTATAACAGGGATTAGTGCTCAGGTTTGTTGGTGTTCTGTAAAGAGTAGCTGAGAAGGAGTCCAGACTGAATCATGACACCTCCGACAGCTATGTCATATATAGCAATGTACACACATATATGTCATGAGTCAGGGCCAACTGTATCTGACTGACAATGCCGACATCCTGACAGACAGGCCCATATATACATACCCACCTCCCAACAACGATAGTCCATATCATCATACCAGGAGATATCACATGTAGAATGGATGAACAGCTACCCTCAATGCTAAAAGCATGGCATCAAGTGGACTACATTGATTCCCAATACGTGTCATGCATAAACTACAGAGCAAACAGATCCTGCACCTGAACAGTCAGCTGAACCTCCCCCCCTACACAGGATGTGGAACCGTTGAATGTGTTACAGCAACATATGGCACTCCACACAAGTGTTGGTGCACAACACACCATGGGAAGTACAGTCCAATATGCCTATGAAGTATGATCTGCAATGCCATGGAGTCCATCATGGTTGAAGTCATAAACCGAGCTATTGGAAGCTGACATACACACAACCCTACTAACCATGGTATGTTCATGTGCAAATCATGGTTTCCAAACATGCTAGACTGTTTGCAAGGCAGCCACACAGGACATACATCACTGAACACAGCTACACATGTCTCACATACACTTTGAATAGCCCTTTATCAACATCCCAGACACATGTAGTACCCACAAAACCAACAAGCTGTGCATAAATATGTGTTGACATATGAAGGAGTGTCGATGTGTCCACAGATAGATCACACAAGGTAAGGATTTTGAGTTCCTGTTCCAGCTGTTGACACCTGACGACCCACATGGACCATTCCTGGAATGGCATAAAACAAAGTGTACACACATTACCATGACCAGTCTGATGATGTCACCACCATAGAAATCCAGACAGAGAAAGGCAGCCACCCAATAAAGAAAATAGCATGTTTTGCTAATGCGTCTTTTTCTAGTATCATAACCTAGTTAGGTAAGGGTTTGAATCCTGCAAACACTGACTGTGTGTGTGGGGGGGGCTGTATGTGTTCAATTGTCTTTGAAAGGAATGGCGTTTTTGAAGCCTGGGAAAACACACTAAAGATATACATTCCTCTTTGGAATGACTGATGATGTCAAAATACAGACAGAGAAGGGAAGCCACCCAATAAAGCAAATAGCGTGCTGCGCAAATGTGTTTCTCTCTAGTATCATAACCTAGTTAGATAGGGGTTTGAATCCTGCAAATGCTGACTGTGTCTGTGTGTGCAATTCTCCTTGAAAAGGGTGGCCTTTTTGAAAACTGGGAAAACACACTAAAGATGTACATTCCTCTTTGGAATGACTGATGATGTCACTACCCTAGAAATACAGACAGAGAAAGGAAACCACCCAGTAAAGCAAATAGCGCACTACACTAATGTGGCTCTCTTTCTAGTATCATAACCTAGTTAGGTAGGGGTTTGAATCCTGAATAATGCTGACTTTGGGGGGGTGTATGTGTGCAATTGTCTTTGAAAAGAGTGGCCTTTCTGAAGACTGGGAAAACACACTAAAGATGTACATTCCTCTTTGGAATGACTGATAATGTCACCACCCTAGAAATACAGACAGAGAAGGGAAACCACCCACTAAAGCAAATAGCATGCCATGTTAATGCATCTCTCTCTCTAGTATCATAACCTAATTAGGTAGGGGTTTAAATCCTGCAAATGCTGACTGTGTGGGGGGTGTGTGTATGTGTGCAATTGCCATTAAAAGAAGTGCCCTTTTTGGAGACTGGGAAAACACACTAGAAGATGTACATTCCTTCTTGGAAAGACTGATGATGTCACCATCCTAGAAATACAGCAGGAGAAAGGAAACCAGCCACTAAAGCAAATAGTGTGCCGTGTTAATGCATCTCTTTCCAGTATCATAACATAGTTAGGTAGGGGTTTGAATCCTGCAAAGTGTGTGTGTGTGTGTGTGTGTGTGTGTGTGTGTGTGTGTGCAGTTTCCTTTGAGAGGTGTCCCTTTTTGGAGACTGGGAAAACCCAGTAAAAGAGGTACATTCTTCTTTGGAAAGTCTGATGATGTCACCATCCTACAAATACAGCAGGAGAAAATAAACCAGCCAGTAAAGCAAATAGCGCGCTGTGTTAATGCATCACTCTCTAGTATTGTAACATTGCTAGGTAGGGGTTTGAATCCTGCAAATACTGACTGTGTGTGTGTGTCACTGTTGGTCAACACGGTGTGGTTTTGCTTTTACTATGGTATGACATAGTATGATGACAACAGTAAGTGCATTGCAGACATCAGGTATCTGCATGACAAATATATATGTGTACATGTCCCCTCAATCAGTACATAGGTGTGAAGCCTGCATACTACATGAATACATTTGTTTCCATTGATAGGTTGTGCCACTGCTACCCAGATCGTATGTCACATATCTATGTATGTGACATGGCCATCCACTGTCGTGTTCTGTGACCAAGGTCATCTGTGGCACACACACCCATGACAGTTACTCAAGAATAGTTTGAGTGAGGGTATATGGCTGGGGTATATGCCAGACATGGTCATACACAACAAAGTCTGCCAAGAGTGGACAGTCCTTATAGGTGTACAACTGCCTTGTGGATATGCATTCAGGCCTCTAATGTATGTGATACACCTTGGGACTCAACAATACCTATGGATATGTGGATACGAAGGGACACATGACATAACATGGGTCTGTATGTACACAATGGTACCCGACATACATGTTGAGGGCTACCACCAGTGTGGTACTGATGGGGTAGTATGTATAGTACATGAGGATGACTATGCCATAGTTGGCTTACTGCTATACAGCATGTATCATACAACAGGTATCTGTCTGTATGATACCCTTGTGTAGGATATGTGTCCCATTCAGGGAATGCATTGTAGGCCATTCCATGCATTCCCAGATTTGGATGGACACATCCCTAGTGTGTCTGCATGTACCTAAGGGGGCTATATGACACACAGGTGTGTCACAGTAATGGGTGGCGGTCATCACCACTGGTTAGTTTTATAGTGTAGCAACGGAAGGATCCAATTGATACTGGGTTCTCTACATATGTGTGTCATTTGTCAGGACATCATCCAATGATTGCTTATAGTCATGGTGTTGAGGTTGTGTATACTACCAGACCGCAAATCATTGACTGATATTAACGGTATCACCCACAGCATAGTGTCAACCCATGTCGTCTACCCATGTTAGTACATAACTGTAGTAGAATGTATACTGGCCATTGAAAGATGCAATGGATGTTAATAATGTGTACGACAGGGTATGCCACACGCCCCCATGTGTCCCCTATGCACGTACATCCAGACAGTGCACACCCACCATGTTCACAGATGTACACTTGCTAATCTGTACTGCACACATCACACACATACTGTCCACTCGCTAACACATGCTGGCAACACATCACACATCAGCCAAGTGGCACATGGGTGGATAATACATACTCAGACCTAACAGTGGTGTAAACAATGCTACATTGACAAACAGAGCTTTGATGCATAATGTCTGCACAGATATACCTACAAGGATGTAGTTAGACTTCCTTGTTGACAACTCGCTATTATTGCTACACTGCTATAGTGTCACCCTGTGCATCAGCACCATGTTAGCCAGTCCCTTCATTGATAATGCAGATGACAGGAGGCGGCAGAGATATCATCATATGTACAGGGTGTTTTGTTGTTTGCCAGAACCTGACATTGACCCATCCAATCGACATGTCTGTGTGTGTGTGTGTGTGTGTGTGTGTGTGTGTGTGTGTGTGTGTGTGGGTGTGTGTGTGTGTGGGACAACAGTACAGCATGGGCCAATGTTGATGTAATGCGGGTGTGTATGTGTGAGCCCCAGTTGTTTGCTTAATGTGTGTGTGTCTGCATGCACACAGCTCCACCATGTGGCTGCCATATATGGTGGTTTGTGGGACAGCCACAGACTGTACCTGCTTGGCTGTACAGATCCCTGTCTCTGGCCACGAACACAGAACCTGTGACTGGCAGGGGTGCTATGGGCAGTATCGGGTACCAACCCTGACTTGGTAGTGTCATCAGAAGCAGAGGTATGACGACTGGACCCATGTCCCTGCTGGGACTGGCCAGAGCCACGTGCACATGGTCTACTGGAACAGACAAAGGACAGGCCAGCCCCAGCATTGCTGGGGCTGGTACTGCCACTACAGGAGCGGCTTTGAGCTGCGGGCCATCCTCGACCACTGCCAGCTGTTGCTGTTGCTGGCATGCATCCGTGTCAGTGTCGCAACTGTCCCGTACGGTCCTGGCTTGAGGAAGACATGTTGTGGAGGGCATCTATTGTCTCCCCCCAATGTCGATCAATGACCTCAGTGTATGTCCGGATGGCACTGGCAAGGTCACAGATGCTGTCATTGATAGCGGTGTTATGTGCCCTCTGCACACTAAGTCCCTGCCTGGTGCACCATTCCATATGAGCCTGAGCCTGTGTT
The DNA here is from genome assembly GCF_019279795.1 of Protopterus annectens. NCBI lineage: Eukaryota > Metazoa > Chordata > Ceratodontiformes > Protopteridae > Protopterus > Protopterus annectens. The sequence goes on along the minus strand of NC_056728.1, from coordinate 1,527,003,104 downwards.
ACAGCCCAGAACATAGTGGTCATCGTAAGACCTGTGAGGGCATGCCTGCCAAGGGCAATACATCCAGTGGTGCTCCCCCGAGAACCCCTGGACCTCCACCTATGTGGTACCATTGCAGGTCTATGGCTATGGCTGCTGTGAGGGGATGCATGTGCCATGGGTACCACACTCTCCTGGTCAATGCCAACTATATGCTGTCCCTCCCCTATGGCCATTGGTGGTGAGGGATGTAATGGCAGTATGAGTGTGCGCATGGTTGTGGTTGAATGCTGTGTACTGTCAATTGGTGGACCAATGACAGACCCTGTCAAATCTCCCTGCGCCAAAATACATGTCTCATCATCACCACTATCCGTGGCAATGGCTTCAGGTCGCCTGCTGCTTTCGCCAAGCCCTACCTCAGCACCTGTGAGAGGAAGACAGGAAACACACGTTACGTTCTGCACATGCACACATGCACACATGCACACATGAACACATGAACACATGCACACAGGCACACAGGCACACAGGAACACAGGAACACATGCACACTCCTCACTACAGCAGATACTTACACACAACAGACTTCCAAATCATACTTAATACTGGTTGAAGGTGGGTGACAGTATCACAAGGCAAACAGTCATGCACACATGTCAGCATGCAGAATAAGTGTTGCTCAAGTCCATGCAGTGTGAGTGTAGACAGCCATAGTTGATGACAGTGTACATGGCTGTGGTGCATTTGTGTACATGTTCAGTGATTGCCTACACCCTGGAACACAATGTGTACAAGGACACGACATTTCTGTGCAAGTATTATAAGCTCTGCAATGTCCTGTGCACCATCACACATAGGTATACATACCATGGCTGCGTGTGTTACCTGTGTGTCACATGGGTTTCCATGTCTGATTGCAGTGTCTCTGTCTGTAGCAGATAATTGTGGACACAGGTGTAGCACATGCATGCTATGTACACACACGGGATGGGTGGTGCATATATATGTGATGGGATACCAATCCTGGACATGGTCATAGTAACAGTATGGAGTGTAGTACCATTAGCCATCATCATCATGCATCATGTGGTCACTCAAGGCCACTAAAGTGTGCTAGACCACCGCCTAGCAAGCTGTATCTGAACCGTAGTGCCATGGCTAAGTTTACAATTACACAGCCACGTTACACAAGGGTGTGTGAGGTGTCCAATAGGGAGCATTGCCTAACATGATTGTGTTATGTGTTGAGGAGTATTGCACAGCCCCATGCTAGGCCCCTACCCCTCAGGCATGGTATGTGTGGTGTGTGGATGACATGTGGGATACTGAAGTGTGACCTGCCAGCGTGTGTCAGGTTACACTATGTGTAGCATGTTGAGGTGTACTGCGCATGACAAATGTGTTATGTTGTGTACATGTGTGTCAACTATGCCTATCCAATGTGCAGTAAAGACAGTGTTGACACATTTGTATCTGATGCTCTGTGCATTGCATGTGATTGAGGCAGCTACTGACATTACTGAGATGTTTCACGTCTCACAGAAAGCATAGGGGTGTTATGTGTACATGGCCTACACCTCACCTATGACATGCACAGTTCAATACCAAGTTTAAAGTGTTAACACACTCACCAGCATATAACGTCTGCCCTACTGTCACACCAGAGGGACCTGCAAGAATATGACACAATTTGTCAGTGGCCACACCTGTGGCATTGCTACTGTGAGTGTGCTAAACTACAGTAGAACAACAGGCATAGGTGTACAGATACTATTCACATTATCAGTATTGCACACAATAGGCAGCACAACTGCTAAACACAGTACACATCTCACACATGCATAATCTAACAATACAGGTGACAGTAGTCTACAGCTAGGGCATGTTACCTGCATGCTCCATGTCACTATGCTGGGTGGCTCCGGCCTCCATGACAACACATGTGTGATGTTGTTTTTGCTGTAGGCCAGGGGCCCCCACACTTAGCAGCAGTTCCTCCACTCTGGTGAGGGGGGGGTGTATGGCCGCCCCACCACATGTGGCAAGCTGTTGTCTGTGGATATCAGACGCATGCCGCTGGACATGTCTGATTAAATCACTGCAGTAATGGCGTACCTGCTCATATGTCCGGTTATGCATGCCTATGTCATTTACCCGATGAACAAGTTCTTGCCACAGTGCAGTATGCTCCTGCTAGTGCTGGCTGACCCTTGAAAACAGCAGGGTATAGTGCTGTACCAGGTTGTGGTGGATTTTCTGTTCATCTGCAGCTGTGTAGCAGGGGTTTCTGTGACGAGCCATATACCTGGAAGACAAGCAAATGATATGTGTGAGCAAGTCATGTGGCACACTTAACATTATACAGTACAGATATCACTTAACTGCCATATATAGCATCTGTTCGTCTGTCAGAGGATACAAACATTCAATACCACATATCAGTGCTTAGCCCACAACTGGCTGACAGTGCCTGCCAGACTCCATATGACACACCAGTATACACCAGTACTCGGCTCACTGTTTGGGATCCAATGCACAGCATTGCCAGGGGGGTACATATCAAGCTGATGCATGCAGATATATGTCATCCATTGCAATGAATGTGAAGTACAGTTACAGTATAACCAGTAACCCACAATAGTCATTGATGCCATACCCCTACCTAACATATGTGCACAGTTGTTAATATAGCTGGCATACTGCTGTAACACACGCAAACCCTGCATCACACATGTGATTGCAGACATGGTACAGGCATCATTACACACACATCAGACATTCATACCATACAGAAATGTATGCTAACACAGATGAGCATTTGCTATGTACCTTACAGTACTGTGTGCCCCTACTTACAGATACCTATGCCTGAGGAATGTAATCTGTGCAGACTGCAGGAAACACACAAGACAGTGTTACCAGGGAATGTGAACATACACCATACTGTGCTGTTTACTCCTACAGATTCAGGTGGTACAACAGATCTAATGTCGGATGG
>NC_056728.1:1526905124-1526995124 GCF_019279795.1 Protopterus annectens | reverse complement strand
ACTTTTAAGCAGTTATAAGCGGGTTTGCGTGAGTTTGCGTGATGCTTAGCTAAGCGCACACAAGCGCATACCCGCTGACTACTGCTTAAAAGTGCTTACTCCCGCTAACACCCGCGCTAATTTCTTTTAAAGAAAAGAAAATGGGGAAATAGGAAAGTTGTGAAGAAGGGGGCACAAAGAAGGTAGGACAGTAGGAAAACAAGCTCGGGATGTGCAGGAAGGATGTAGGGAAGGCGCATAACTGCCCAATTCATTACCAACAACAGCTGTGCATATGTTAGAAATTTAGAGTGAGATTTGAAACCTTCCACCCCTGAAAGAGGAGTGAGGACAACAAAGTATGTTGTACAGCCAATTGTAATTATCAGTTTACATGTCCAGCAGACATGTGTGCGAAATGGGCAGCTATGTATGGGGCGTAAATTTTTGCGGGTACAAATTGCTCTTTTTTTATTTTTTTTCCAGGTAAGGGTTGAATGTGAGGTAAAGGAAGTAGGAATATTGAGGGAGGTGGGTTGCGGAGGTTAACAGACAAGACAAACAAGATGCATACAGGGGCAGAGTATGACACATGTGGTGGGTACACACAATTGACGGGGACAGATGTTTGGATATTGCAAGCCCATGAGCCCACAGATGACAACAGTGGAACTGAGATCCTCACCCATGGGCAATTACCACTGTGCCTTCACAGCCCAAGCTGAGGCTGTGCTGGGGGCTGGATAGAAGGGGCAGGCACACCCATGAGCTGTGCCTCTCTCGCCTCAAGCTGGCGTAGGGGATCAGTCACGGAATGTGTGATCTCACTATGCACCATAAACTGGACCCTTTGGAGGGTGAGTGGAGGCTCTCCTCCGGCCACGCTTGCAGACGAGGGGTGAGCCCCATCCCCTGCAGCGCTTCCACCCGAAGGTGGCACAGGGCCACCGAAGGAGGAGGTCCCGGGCTGGGCACTGGTGCCAGGTGCAATTGCCAGCTGAGGTGGGAGAGGTGGGTCCGCTGGGACCCGCCTTCCCAGTTGTCCTATGTTTAGCAGTATTTAAAGGCATTTTGGGTTAGTAACAAACAACACCATTCCAAGTTATTTGTAACAACATGCATTAGTATTCCCATTAACCAAACACACATGAATTCCAAACGTTGAAGAGCAAGCATAACACATGCATATTTAGAACAACAGTGGACATTCCAAAAGCATGCAGGGTTGATTGGTGGCAACAGGCTATCAGGTTTGGATATGTGGACAGGGCACATGCATCAACGTACACGCAGATATGTATAAACCAACAGGACAAATGTCCATAGGAATTAATTGTGAATACACATACCCAGATTGGTGTGGAATGGCATCATTTGTGAACATAACATAGGGTGGTAAAATATTACATTAACAACTTAAAATACCTATACGTATACTGTACATTCCTACTAGATGCAGATATATATCCCCTACATGTATTAGTACAGTTCCCTGTATGTAGCCTTAGAAATGTTGATGATGGATATGTTACTGCTACATTAATATACATTCTATTTGTATTCATATATGTTCATATCTGGCTGTGTTCAGGTAAAGTATCCTGCTACATTTGAGCAGTTACGTACAGTTCTAGCAACACACTGACATTTGTGGGATCACAAGCACAAGCTGCTCATGTACCGGATTAACATGTACATACTATACATGAAACAGTTGAGGACTATAAATATTCTTCTGAGATACTGGCATTCCCATCAGCCAGTTTATATGGACCTAGACAACTGTGGATGTTCAGCATTTCATACAACCATACTATCTCCATACTGCAAGGGTACAACAACATATCCAAAATGTGGGACGGACACAGTCCAGGTATTGTACTTTATTAAAAACATTTCACTCTTTGGTTGTGGCTGTCCCATTCATTTCATTATGTAGTGCATGCAGTATACCTTTATTCCAGACTTCTTACACCTTTATTGGTAGCTTCAAACTCTTTCTCACACTCTCTCACTTATTTTATATTTATATTTCAGGATAGTACTTAATTCAAGGCTTTATTAACATTTATTACTGGGTTACAACAAACCTTTCCAGCTGACTCACTTATTTCATATCACAGTATATACAAGGATGTATTCGAGACTTGTCTGTCATTTACTGATGGATTAGAACACTCATTTTCAGGCTGAAGCAGTTATCTGATATCACAATACAGGTGGAAACTCTATTTGAGACTTGTTTACTCTTTATTAATGGATTACAATACTCTTTTTCAGGCTGCATCACTTATCTGATCTTAGAATACTAACAGAAGCTTTATTCTAGGCTTATTTGACCTTTATTACTGGGTTACAACACTGAACTCTTTTACTTATATTCTATAATAATACCAGCTGAATAATTACTAACCTGCCTGGTGGCGCAGCCTTAGCCTATCAGCATAGGCTTGCCGATTCGCAGAACGAACACCTGCAGCTGTAATATAAATGAGGGGATATTGGAACATACCTATCCATACTATAGGCTAGGATAGCATTTCTTACATACTTAATTACATGGATACTTACTCAGTAGTGGGGCATTGGGCAAGTGATGGGCCTCCTGGATCCATTGGTTCAGTTGGTCCTCCTTTCGATGCTTCAGGTCCGCATGGTGGTGACGGACCTGCTCACCAGTCCTGGGAATGCCTGTGGCACTGGTAAGATCATGTGCCAACTGGTTCCACACCTCTGCCTTGTATGCTCCCCATTGAACCTGGCCTTGCATGAGTCGGCCTTCATGTTGGTGGACTAGGAGCCAAACCATATATTTAGACTTCTCAATGCCCCACCTTTGCGCTCTAAAGCGATTACCCTCTCCGACGCCTGCCATCCTGACTGCAAGTGGGTACCACAATCAGTTATGGCGAGTATTCCTGCCTATGAGGCTTAAATATGCCGCATTTCCCACAATTTTGGGGATTGGCCATTTTTGAGAATTCTAAGCTGACTGCAGACCTGCTTAGTAATGGTTAATCTACCATTTCTATGTATATGTATGCTAATAGTGACTGTTTCTTCTAAGCTGTCATGGCTTAGTGGTTCTGTGTTTTGATTATGATGCACAGGGTCCTGGGTTTGAACCCTGTCACTCTTCTGTTTTAATACTGTCTAGACAGGCTAGGGGGTATGGCTGCGTTTAAGCAACCTAGCTCTACGTTGCTCCCTGGTGCCCTACGGTGCCCTGGTTTTCGCGACACACATGTCCGCGCAAACACATTGCACTGGGTAAAGAGTTTTTAAATGTTGGGCAACTCTATTGCGCTGGGTAAAGCGCTATTACACTATGGGCAACTCTGTTTAGCTGGGTCAAGTGCTATTAAACTATGGGCAACTCTGTTTAGCTGGATAAAGTTCTATTAAACTATGGGCAAATCTGTTTAGCTGTATAAAGCGCTATTAAACTATGGGTGCCTCTGTTTAGATGTGTATAGCGCTATTAAACTATGGGCAACTGTGTTTAGCTGTGTAAAACATTGCTTAACGGCAGGCTATTATATATCTGGGTCTTTTAAAAATATATATTTTGTTCGCTGATACATTGGCCATGTCACTGCTTTTAAAAAAATTTTAATCATATTTGTCTGGTATTATTTCAAATACTGATTTAAAACATAAATAAGAAGGGGAGTGGTGGGACTCGAACCGTGAATGCCTTCTCTTCATGCATACGATCTACCATTACGCTACTGCTAATTGGATTAATTTGCATAAGTAGTTCTTATATTCTCTTCAATGTCACAATTGCTAACTGTGGTTAAGCAATGGGCACACCCGCGCAAACAAGTGCAAATATGGGCAGCTATATCGTGGATTTAAAAAAATATATATTTTTTCCGTTTTATAACTCTGATGGGGGTTTACAGTGTCAGGGAGTGTGGTGTTGGGTGCAAGTACATTTGAGCGGACTCGCTCTTGTCTGTTGACATTATGCTTTTTAAAACCTTGCAGGGTCTTGCCTACTCAGTCCATGTAAGAGTTACGGATGAGTCAGTGTGTTTTCATGAATATTCATGAATATTCATGGCACGCTGACGTCATACTGTTCAACTGCAGCCTCCGAGTAAGACATATTAAGTCTTACATGGAGGTTTCATGAATCCGGCCCACTGTGTTTCACAATTTTATTCACCAATTTGTTACACCTTAGGAATCCTCCATATCTGGAAAATTGATTTTCTGTGTATCATTTTTGTCTTCACATGTTAATTATGTTGCTGTAAGTTATCTTTAAAAGAAACAAATCTTTCAGAATGCTACATCCATCATGAACAAATTTGAAAAAATCATTTACATAACATTATAAACTCAAACAAGTCTAAGTTGAGCAGTGACATATCACAAATTCTTCCTACATGTTTATACTGAGATCCAAAAGAGAGTATTTTTGTAATATGTCACAGAAAAGTACATTTTTAGCAATATAATTATCATTTGCAGCATGTATACACTTTTTAAACTCTTCTCGTATACACAGTCCTTGTAGGTAGAGGGCAAACTTTTTCCAGGTAAGCTGTGTCATTAGACATTGGTGAATGCAAAGGAATTGAGAACTAGTAAACATTGAATGTTATAGACAAATTACTATACAGAGGTGTCATGTGGTGTATGAGTGGCCTTTGGATTTATGTTCAGGAAAATGATTTGTGAGTGTAAGGAAGAGGGTATAAGGTAACCACTGACAGTGGTTATAGTAGGACAGGATTTAGTTAAGGAATAGAAGCTTAAAGTCAGTATCTACACACTTTTATTGCTCTGAAACAAGAGCTTGACTGATATAGTAAAACTATTTTCAGCCAAAAAACTCAAAATTGTTTATGAAAAGATAAGTGACTATAAAACATAGTTAGGAAATTAGGAGGGTATTCATTGTTTCTTTACCTCCAGTGTAATCTGACATTGCTATATTTGCCTTACGTTACTGATACCACCTTTCATTCACTTTTTTCAATATATATCTGATTAGTCCATAAACCACTGAAAGAAGCAGAAACCTCTGAAGTTAGTTCATCAGCAGAGACGAGTAGATCTGCTGCAGAGAAATATTAGACCTTTATGACTGCAATTCAGGCAGATGAGATATATATATCTAAACCACTGATGTTAAGTAATAAAGATGTTTCAGAATTACCTAATGGAATATATCTCATTACGCACAATATTGAAGAAGTTCTAGGGGAAAAGCTTACAGAATCCCAGAGTTACAGAGAAAAGAGGCGCATGAGGAAGTATAACAGACCATACCATACTGTTCTGGATGAACAGAGAGCAAGACTGTATAGGTGGGGATTCTCTCACAATCTTTTAAATGTACACTAAAACACAAATGAGGCTCAAGCCATCATTATGCAAAATGTCTCATCTAGAAATGTTGGCCACTTATTTGGCATCATGGGTTTCATGGTAGGGGAATTAGTCTAACATAGTGTGGTGGTTCTTGCAAAATGGTACATAGAATGACAGAAAACAATATAAATAGTGCAAATGAATAATGTAACTAGATCTGATGTTTTAGAAAATGATGCAAATATTGTAAATAAATGCTGTAGATAGATCTGTCACTTCAAATAGTCAGGTACAATTGTGTATTAAACAGCGAGGAATACTGCATGGTTCTGGTAACAGAACCTACTGTGCAATTAAGTGATGAATAAGAAGAGGGCACCACCTCTAAGAGGTCAGAGTGAAACTTGTCTCTTATAAAGGGGGACTGTGTGCCTTAATCCTCATTCCTGGACACTATAGTGCATGCTGGATACTATGCCACAGTATCAGATGGGGGAAGGACTGATAAATGGGAAATTTTAGTTAAGGACTAGAGTAATGGAACAAAAAGAACAACAGGATGGGAGTGAATATGAGGTGATGTGGGGGGGCTGATAAACATAATCATCAGGAATCAAGGATTTAAATGTACATCTAAGAGTAGTAAATACCAGAGGAAACCTGAATTTCTTAGAGAAGAATCAAGACGGAGGGAAGGTACTTGGAAGCATATGAGTGCTGGGGACATTTATTCCAGTTCTGGAAAGGGATTTTTGTGTGAGGGAGTGTTCCCCTTTTGTCTATTTGATTATGGAAAATTTTGGGACAATCAAGAAAGGATGAAAGAATGGATTTTGTATGCTTTTACTTTAGTTGTCATTAGAGAAAGTTATTTCATGTGCTGCAATTATTTGTATGAGAAGACTATGTATAAATTACTTTTGTCTGGCTTTATAATAAATCTATGTGGATTTCATGAACTTGCGGACTTTGGCGCATTAAAATACATCACATATATATATATATATATATATATATATATATATATATATATATATATAATCACTACTAAATACCGAACGCCCAAAATCACGACGCTTAAAACACCAAGGCCACATGCCCGAAACCCAACAATACCGAATATTTAAAACCGCGAAATTCAAAATCATGAAAGTTAGACAACCAAGCAGCACACACACACACACACATGCACACGCCTTCCCCCTACAACCAAAAAATGCATCCTACACTAGATATAGGCAAGGGGGTAAGCACCCCCTGCACCCCCACCCCCTACTTTATTATGCTAACTCCGAGATCGCACAAACAAACACACAAGGCAAACTCACACCCACACATTACAGTCCCTCACACACACACCACAGTCACAACACACACTTACACACACTACACACCTCACAAACGCACTTACACACACAAACCTACCTGAACCGCAACACCAGAAGCGCTAACGCAAATTCCCTTAACATCGGGATTTTGCATTTCGCCCTTCTGGTCTTTCGGTAATGCATGGTTTCAGTCATCTGGTCTTGTTGTTTTCAGCATCGGGATTTTGGGTGTTCGGTATTTCATAGTGATCCTATATATATATATATATATATATATATATATATATATATATATATATATATATATATATATATATATATATATACACACACATATACATATGTCATTACATTGAAAGTAAGTGCTGCTTCATGGTAGGATGCTGGTGTTTGTATTGTGGGATTACTATATAGTGGGAAGTGGGATTTCACCATTTCCTCAGTATTTCTGATTTTAGAGTTGGTATGTATTATTAGAAGGGGTTGAGGGGGCATAGCCTGGAGGGGTGCATTGAGGCTTGTTCCCCTACATAAAACTTTCTTTTATTTTTAACTAAATGACTTTTAGCCTTTTAAAGTTTAAGAAGTGTATACCAATTGAGTAAGTCAGTGATGCAAAGAAATATAGGTCAGTAATGCAGAGGAAAAAAAATGATATATATATATATATATATATATATATATATATATATATATATACATTATATGTGTGTGTGTGTGTGTGTGTGTGTGTGTGTGTGTATGTCGCACTCTTACACCATTCCTGTAGTCTTTCATCACCCTCTGAACTAGAAATCTCATATATCTCACACTACTCTAATTAATAATATGCCTACTATTCTTAATATACTATTTCTCCTTCTCCTTTCAACTACATTACTCTTTCTCTCAGTTCTCACATGCTATCAAAGCACTACTGTTATACACACCAAATCACCCACACTCACTTTATCTCCAAACCACAACACTTCTACCTTTACTCACATTTTCCCCTCCCTATGTAACTTCACCATTATTGCCACACATAGATTCAAATACTTCCTTTACACGTAAACAGCATGTCAACCACAAAAACAAATATCCACACATGCACCTATTCCATCCAAAAATCAATTTCATATTATCCAACCTGTTACTATCAGGATACGTCCACCCCAACCCAGGACCTAACAATTCTACACAAAATACTTTCAATACCACTACCACGTCTGTGTTCTCTTCCACCTCTCCATCACACGTTACTAATACTATTCCCCAAAAAAGACTCATCCTCTCATCTATAAATATTCAATGTATAGTTAAACAAAAACAACACACTTCATGCTTGGATCACTCAACATAACCCAAAGATACTTGCCTTGTGTGAAACCTGGTTAAAACCTAGTATTTCTATTTATGAAATTTGTCCCCCTAGCTACAATATCTTCAGGCATGACAGACTTTCAAAAAGAGGAGGGGAGTCGCAATCATGCATTCTAACTGCCTGTCTGCTTCCCCTATCTCTTCTCCCATATCTGACTTTCTCCCAGCTGAGATAATTTTAGCTAACTTTAAACTTAGCCACCATAAAAAAACTTGTCATTGCATCAGTTTATATCCCTCCTGGAAATAATGTCCCCATTTTAGAACACTTTCTATCCTGGATATAAAACTATCCCTGATGAAACCATCATACTAGGAGATGTCAATATTGACTGGCTGCAGATCAATAAAGAATCACCTTCTACCTCTCTCAACCTGTATGGATTCACAAAGCTCATGTCTTCCCCTACCTACCTTCATAAATTTTCTGCTACTGGTTCACTTATTGATTGGATACTAGTAACTCACCCCCAACATTACCATAATGCATCCACTCTACCAGATACTTTAGGTGACCACCTATCTTTACTACTTCACAGAAACTCTGAACACCTGCATAAAGCACAACAATATAAGGTGACCTGAGATCTATCTAGCTATTCTCCTGACTCACTAAATCACCTCCTCTCTACTATAAACTGGTCCTTTCTCTATAATCTCACTCTCGATGAAGCAGTCCTACACTTAAACAACACCTTTCTATCCATCCTCAACTCCCTTGCCCCCACTAGGAAAACTCACATCAAATTCAGATATGCCCCATGGCTAACTAAAACTACCCTTACACTCATGAAGATCAGAGATAAAGCTTGGAAAACTTGGAAAGGCAATAATACCTCTTCCAACCTTATCTCTTGCAGGGAACTTAGAAACAAAGCTAAGAAACAAATCAATCTTGATAAAAAACTATTACCAATCCTCACTTAACAATCCCAACTGTAATCCTAAAAAATTCTGGAACTCTATCAATAAACTTCTCTCACCTGGTACTCCTACCCCACCCACACCTTATTCTGACAAGACTCCTCTGGAAATAGCAACCCTCCTTAATAAGTTCTTCATTGAATCCATTGAAAACGGAACTGTAACTAACTTCCCATCTGCTCCTCTTTCAATCCATCTACATCTTCATCCACCTCTGATTCACCTCTCTCACCCTCACTCTCATTCTCACTATCACCTGTTCCCACCTCTTTTATCAAGTTGCTCTTAACTAAACTAAAACCTGGTTCACCCACAGCTGATAACCTTCCTCCATTATTCCTTAAACATGCAGCTACATCTCTAGCTTACTCCATATCTATCCTGATTAATAGATCCATAAAAGAAGGCAGAGTCCCTGAAATTTGGAAGAAATTTTTTGTAGTACCTCTTCATAAAGGAGGAAACTCCACTGAGCCAACCAATTTCAGACCAATTGCCATAATGTCTCCTCTCTCCAAAATACTGGAAAAGTGTATCCATAAGCAAGTACTTAATCATCTGCTACAAGAAAACCTACTCACACCAACTCAACATGGCTTCATCCCCACACATAGCACAGCTACCGCTCTTGTATCCTTTATTAATAACATTGCTCATGTCAGGGATAATAGCAAAATAGCATCAGCCCTCTTTTTGGACCTGTTGAAAGCATTCAACACCGTATCTCATACCATACTTCACCATAAACTCTCCAACCTAGGCTTCTCAAACTCCACCACCTCCTGGTTCTGTGATTACCTCACTAATAGACACCAGGCTGTTAGATGGAACTCTTCCTACTCCCCCTTTCTAGCAGTTAGGACAGGGGTCCCACAAGGATCAATAGTGGGCCCTCTCCTCTTCAATGTATTTACCAATGACCTTTTCTCATCCTGCCCCCAATCCAATCTTATTCAGTATGCTGATGACTCGACCATCAACTCTGCTGACAACATAGAAAACCATCAATCCCTTACACAAAACTCACTCTACTCAGTTGAAAACTTGCTACAATCCAACTAAATCTTGCTAAATGTGAGCAAAACTAAACTACTATGTTTCCTACCTAAAAAACTGGAACATGCAAAACAGAACTTTTCCATAACATCCCTTAATGAACTAAAATTTCTGTTGACACTCAAACAAAACTCCTTGGAGCAATAATTGATGATGAACTTAAATTCCACCATCACATTCATAGCTCAATAAAAAAAAACACACCAAAAACTAGGTCTGCTTTACCGTCACAAAAACTTTCTTCCCTGTGCATCCAAGCCATCCCTTGCCCAATCCCTGCTTCCACCATCTCTACTCTATGCTTCACCTATTCTTACCCGTATACAGAGTAACCTAATATCCAAACTAGAAACCACATACAACAAAGTAGCCAGATTTGCTGCAAATCAGCCTTACATATCCCATCACTGTCTCTCATTAAAGGCTTTACACTGGCCTGAATTTTGCAACTTACTGCCTCAATCCCAACTCCTTATAGCCCACAATATACTAAACAATCCTAAATCCTGGCCATCCCTTGAAAATTCTCTAATACTTTATACTCCTCAACGCCCACTAAGAAGTACTAATCAATACTTTCTTGAAGTTCATAAGCCAAACACAACCTTTGGGAAAATACTCTATTGTCACTCAGTTGCAAAAAATTGGAACACACTCCCTTTAGCCCTTAGACTACTTAAAGACAAAAATGCCTTCAAGAAACAGCTTAAATCATTTTTCCTATCAAATTGGATATGTTAATGCTCTAAACTAATACCCAAGAAACATTCATGGATAACCTAACTTAACTGTATAACTTCTAGCTATCTCTCTTACTACTACCTACACATTTTTTTCTGTCATATTCCATACTAGTTAGCTCATGTTAAACTCAATTCCCATAATCCCTTATTACTGTTATTTAATTTATTTATTAACTTCCAAAGTTCACACAACTTTATCTGTATATTTACTTACTTCATGCCTAGTACCTTGGTTCAGCAATGCATTGACTTTAGTCATAACATATTTCTGCTTAGTTTCTTGCCATACTATGTGAACATTTCCATATATGTATTGTATTGTATTTCCATCCATTCTGTATATTCCTTTATTACATGTTATGTAATTACTTCAGAAGTATGTATACTTAAAATGTGATCTGCGTTTATCTTTGTTCTTACTATTTGTTTACTTAAAATGTTTTTGGGAGCTTTTCTCCTCAGGTGTCTGCTGAAAAAGGGCTTCTAAGAACCCAGACAGACTAACCCAGTTAAATGTAAAAATAAAATAAATGTATATATATATATATATATATATATATATATATATATATATATATATATATATATATATATACACACACACACACACACACACACATACATAGTCATATACTCCTTATCCTTATGGTAAAATTTCAATAAATATTGATTTTGCATGCTGTTTTTAGTCTAATATAAGAGCAGCTTTATTAGAGGCCAGCGATCAGGAAACCAATGGTAAACAGCTAAAATGTACTGTAAACCATTACAACCCCCAAAAAATAAATAAATAAAAACAAAAACAAATCGACAAACAAAATAGCTGTGCCTCCTGCACACACACACCCCTACTTAAATATACCAACTCCGAGATCGCACCACAGTGGAAGACTGTCATAACATTACACAGGATGAACGTCAAGACCGCACCACAGTGGAAGACTGTAAGAATGGCTAGACAGGGTGAATGTTCTGACATCAGCCTTTGGCTTCTTGATGGCTGGCCATTTCTCATAGGGGCATGTACAACCTAATTACTTTCTACCTCACAGATACGTAACAGGATACTGTGGGATTACAAAGTATTCAAGACTGCATGGGAAAGCATATCTGCTTATAAACATACCCTGGGATTCATTAACAATCATGTAGGCGTGACAGGAAACTTCACAATTGCAGTATATTAGAGCAATGAGCAGCAGTGATCATTAAATATGCATGTTGCATATTACGTTTACATGTTGACTCACATCGTTGCATGACTGGAACAGTGTTGCAACTACGTAATGGTGCAGGGAAGCATGAGCCCACAATATAAACAAAACTGCTTACCTGTTGACAACCCTGTTATGTGAGAACATGTAAACAGATCATATGAAGTAAAGGAAAGTTATTAGAAGAAGTAACGTGCAGGGGACTTTAACTCATTCCCTTCAATACAGCTGTTTTGAGTGTGTACCTGTAACTCCAAAATTAAGTTATCACCTTACAGTTCTAACAAATACTCATTGAAAGAGGTCAAATATCACTACAACTGTGTTTACCATCATGTATACTTCAAGATTAAAGTATTCTGATACCTTGTATATTGCACGGTTTTGGAATTATTAATGCAAATATGAAAAAGCGATACTTAATGCCTAGAGGCACAGTAGGAGTTAACTACAGAAATGCCTGGAAGCGTACTCAGCTGTAATGAGTTAAATGGAGTGTATGTACACAGAAGACAATGTAGATTGTGCAAACAGAAATATGAGGGTGGGTAAATGAAGGAAATGTGCTCTGTTAATGCAGTTAGATGTGATTATGTCACAAAGAAACATTTAAACCTAAATACGTATATAATATAGGTGACATAATAATTAGTCCTGTTCCCATTCTTTAGCCATGTACATAATTAAAAAAAAGGCATGCTATCAATGGATGTTAGAGGGACACAATGCGACATTGTACAAAGGGGAGTATATGTGATTTTAATGCTGATAACATGTCAAGATGAGATAAAAGCAAGGACAGTAGATACATTAGAAATTATTCACATAAAATGCAGTTATTCAATACAACATGTATATACAGGGAATGTATGTGTAATAAGTGACAGTAGAGTTATATTCTCCACTTCATGTATAAACAAGAAGAAATGAGCCCTACAATTGTTGTGTCATGAACATTAGAAAGTGACATGTTTTTCCAGTTGCTGTAATTCTACATCCATAGGCAGGCAATGTATCTATTAGACAAGCATGTGCTTTATATCCATGCACATCCTAAACAGTGGTATAATAACACTCAAAATACACAAGTGACAAATGACAACACATATCTGATGAGATTGCAGTAACTCAAAGTCTCTGTTTATAAATGGAGAACATCTGCTACATGATTATACTATTCAGGATCACAAGAAATTACAGCAAACACTGCCATAACAGCATGTAATCAACAGGTATGAAGAAAATGCCCTGTTAGAGGCTCAGTCACACAATATGATGATTGTGCATTATGCCATACGGAAAAGCATACTATATACGTTTGGTTGGCATAATGGTTAAGGTGTTTGCCTTACAGACACAAGATGCAGTGTTTGATTCTCACATGGGATAACTGGCTATGCTTAAAAATTACCCACAAAGGCAGTTAGCCTAGTACTAACCTATGAACCTACTACATCCTATATAGCTGTACAGTATGAAGAAACCAATTGCAATATCGCAACTGTTTGGAAGAGGAAATGTTAGTACAGTGCATTTTTATTTGGAAATTATGTAATGCCTGTGAACAATCAATGGCATGCATGGCATTTGGATTTTGCCAGACTCAACAACATGCCAGGACAAATATCAGAAAGATGTGTACCAACCTGTGAAACTACAGAAATAGGCATACTGTGTGTGTTATGATGAACCCACTTGAAGGGCTTATGGCACTTCCTGATTGTAATGGGTATGGGTCCCCTTCCTTGAAGGATAATGCCTTCTGACTGTGCCATAAATACTTTCTTTGCCTAAGCTTTTCTTGTCTGATGCAGTTATCTGACAGACAGATGTTACATGAGTCAAACCCATTCCTATCATACTCACACTTACAAAGCTTTGTACTGACTGTGTCTGTCACATGACATAGCAATGGATCTTGTGACAACTAAATGAAATTAATGCTTGAAGTAATAAAGGACATCTGAAGATAATTTGTACAATATGATTTTGTGAGATTGACAATAAGGAGGTAACTATGTTAATGTTTACACAGATGTGAGCAGTGCAATATCAGTTTTTCGCAGCCAAGGAAGCGTTTCCTGTTGCTTTGTGCAACAGCATTGTTCCAGAATTGAACCACATCCTATCTATGTAGATATACTACACATGTCATTATTTAGTGCATGTGCCACAGGAAAACTCATGTGATGACATTCACAGAACAACTGTTTCACTGACAGCAAATTACAAAACAAGTTTATATTTCTTTCTTTAACGTAAAAATTAAGAATAGCAACTTCATGTAGTGCTGTGTGTGTATGTAACATCAGTACATTCATATAATGTTGCTCTTTGCTGGAATTGAACAGAAAGCTATGTATGAATCACATGCACCACTGTGAAGGTCTTAACAAAGCTGTGAAACTCCATCTATGTAAAGTCCTTACATCATGTGATTATGTTGCAAACCATTTTCTATGATATAAAAGGGATGGTGGAGGTTTTGCTCACTGTAACTGTACATATTATAACAGTTGTGGATGTCATTCATGCATAACAGGATTAGGGCACACAATACAGTCAATTTGGGTTTTGAACAGCTGACTATTTAACAACAGAAGCTACATGATACTGTGAAAAATTAATGCACCATAGTCCAAATGTTGCTAAAAGTGTGAGATATTTGGGTCTTTGAAGCCATGACATCATGTTACTGTGGTAAGGGATAAAAATGTCTGTAATTTATTTAAAGGACTGCTGCTATATGTCTCTTTTTTATACAATATTGCCCGTTGATAGATATACCCAAACAGGTCTTCTTCTATATATCGAAAATCCACAATACCGAAGACCGGTAGATCGAGACGAGAAGGACGAAAATCACAAACTACGTAAGTATTCCCAAGGCAAGTAAACACTTGCCCAACACAACATTAAAACACAGTGCACCATTTAAAACCCAACTAGGTGGGGGGCCACACTCACCATACCACTCGATGTGGGAGCTGTGCCCCCGACAACCCCCTAACTATATATACCAACTCTGGGATTGCACTACAGTGGAGAAAAGGCATAATTCCCCATGTTGGGCAAGTGTTTACTTGCCCTGGCAATACTTACACAGTTCATGATTTTCAGTTTCATCCTTCTTATCTCGATCTTCCAGTCTTATGTCTTGTGGATTTTCGATATATGGAAGTAGACTCACCCAAACACATGATGCATAATGCAATCATCACTGCGATGGCATAATGACAATCATACACAATGTATGGTCAATCATTCATTGGAACATTTGCCTTACAAAGCAACTGCCTACAGAATATTTTCTCATATCTTCATGCCATGAATAAAGCCATAGTTGTTCTGATGGGAAAGCCAAATATCATTCCATGATATCATCATTATCCAGTAAAGCACTTCTTTGTGAAAAGAAATGAACATAAATTCATAAAGTAAGTATCCATTAGCTATACATGTACCCAGCAGATAGCTGGGTGACAACATTGCTACCTCCATGCACATTTACAGTCATACTAACACAAGCCTAGGAATAATGCCTGGATTTGAACAGACTACCTAAGGTCACAAGATACAGAACACTGCTTGAATTTCACTGGCCACATAAGATGTTGTTTTACAGCTGTGATAGTGTACATTTGAATGGATGACATCGCTTTTGTGATATGGTGATGTTCTTCTAAAAATGTATAAAGGTAGTTGAAGTGCACAGTAACAATAGACAATTACATGCATTACAAGCCTTGTCTACACAACACAACAGACAATAACACACACTCATAGTAGTCAATCACTGCTGGATTCAAACCTCCTCCCTCTTTAATTACTCACTTTAGAGAGCACAGTATCAACAGCTAGCACTACAGAATAACTCATACAACAACTGTGATGTAGTTCAATTTTGATAGTGAGATATAACTATTGTGTTTCCAAAACTGGGTATTGTTGGGGGGGGGGGTAAAAATTTATAGGGAAGCCCTCTGCCAGTGAAAGTGGTCCTTTACATAATGGGTGTTGTCATGGACCCAATTGTACATGACAGCACACATAGTCACATAAGTTAACCAATGTTGGATTTGACCCCCCCCCCACCAATCTAGTTAAACAATCTATAGATGACAGAATGAGGTGCAGGCATGCACCACAAGAGAATTCTGATTTGTAAGGGTTGAGAATGCAGTTTTGATATGATTACCTCATCAGTGCCTTACAGGGAACATGTTTGCGGTAAAAGGGGAATAAGAGGATGGTGGAATCCTCTCATAGTTAAATGTTCGCATGAGTGGAACTTGATATAGTACATCTGTTCAGGATCTATATGTACCTGACATTGAAGCAACACACACAAGTTCACCCCTGTGAGATATGAACTTCCTAACTAACTATCTAGTTAGATAATCTAAAAAACACTGCCAACCACAAGTGCCCCAGGTGAAGTCTGATTTTTATACTGAGAGGGTGCTCATCAATGTGTTGCAGGGAACAAATTTGTGGTAAAAGTGGGATATGGGGATGGGGAAATCATTTCCTAAGTTAAAATTTTACTGTGACTGGAAGTTACCACAGTGCATCTGTTCAAGAAGCGATATATACCTGATACACAAGTTCACCACTGTGAGAGTTCAGCTATCCTACCTTCTGCCTATCTAGTTATGCAATGTAGAGAACGCAGTACAAGTAGCAAGTGCAACAAAAGAAGTCTCACTTTCAAGGGGAGATGGTGCACTTATGAGAGTATGACTTCATCTTTGTGTTGCAGAGAAGATGTCTGTGTTAAAAGAGGGATAAAGTGCAGAAGGAGTGTCCAAAGTTAAATTCTTCTCTGGAGTGTAAGTGGACACAGCACATCTGTTGCTGATGTTTTACTTATCTGTCATTATAAGTACACATACACACAAGTTTATCATCATGAGAATTGAACATCCACTTATTTAGATACACAGTCTAGAGAACACAGTATGAATTACAAGTGACACAGATTATGTCTGACTTTAACAATGTGAAAATGAACAATTGTAAGAAGTAAATCTTTGCTCTTTGGATCATCGACTATTGCACATCATAGGTTTTGGGACAAATGCATGTCTGCCCAGATCAACATAACACCAATGTTCTTGCCTCATGTAATTACATACTTCTCTGTTAAGACTAATATACAGTTATTCATGTACATTGTGTTACTATGAGGGACATGTACCTGTTTCACAATATGGAGTGTCAATGACAATCACAATTGTAAAACAATGGATTGTCAAGCAAGCATTGATGACTGCTCATCCTTGGATGATTGCAAGCAAATAGTAACTATTTGTTGTATCCCTGTAATTTCTTTTGGGTCATGACTGTACAATGTGCATTGACAATCAGACATTTCAAAAATATGACAGTGCACTTATGAATAACAGTGATAGGTTATGTGTGAAAAGGTTACACACAATTGTAACAAAGCTGCAAGTGTAACCATTGCAGTTCAGACATACATTAACAGACATAATGAATTCAGTCAACCTCACTGTAAAATGCCGATTCATTGGTTTCAAAATTGCAGTAACACATACAGAAGTTGTACCTCCTACTCACATAATTCTTTGTTGTAGTTTTTAATGACTCTCTCCATGAAGTGCAGCACTGGCAAACCCATGTGTGCTGCTGATGGCAAAGTAGTAGCATATGCATAGTCATATCTTGAGAAGTTGCACATGGAATGGGAATTAGCGTTACTCTATGGTGCTCCATACCAACCTTCACACAAATAAGCAGTGTACACACATACTACCAGGTCTGAATCTGATGGAATGCAGAACATATGTATTAAGGTCATGTTTCAGGTGTCATAATTTACACAATTGTCATAACAGTTGCAGTTCTTCTCTCCTTATATGAATGCTACAGGTGTATTATGAAACACGTGAGGGGCCATTCATGTTATTACTGATGGAAGCATGGCTTATGGAAATAGTTTTGCATCATAGGTTCATAGGTTCATAGGTTCATACTAGGCTATCTGCCCTGGGGCATTTATAAGCCTAGCCCGATTGTGTTTGGCTTACGCCACCCCTTGATTTCAGTATACTGTGCCCTTTTTAAAGTTTAGTTTACTGTGCCTCTGTCTAATAGTGACACGGAAGTAATCCCCGGGACAAACCTATGATCCCCCATCCGCTCATCAAGATTCTTCTTGAAGAGAGTCAGTGAGGTGCTCTGCCTAACATGAATTGGAATTCTATTCCAGAGCGAAGGGAGCCTCTGGGTTATGAATCTGTCCCTCCAGCATGTTCTACTTATTTCTGTGCTGAGGTTCAAGTCCCTCGAGCGCGTGGCTCTAAGGGATTTAGATTTACTGAGGTGGAGCATGTCCATTAATTCTGGGTTGGACATAGCTTTATATGTCAGGCATAGATCTCCTCGAAGTAGGCGGTATGCAACTGAGTAGAGCTGGAATTTTTTTAACCGAGCAGCATATGGCATCTGTTTGAGTCCCTTGATCCTCCTGGTGAGGTACTTTTGGGATCTTTCTAATTGCTGCAGGTGTTGGGTAAGGTAAATCCCAAAGGGGGCATTGTATTCTATGATGGGCCTGATGAGAGATGAATAAAGGGGCACGATTACCTCTCTTGATCTAGATGTGAATCCTTTCATGATGAGGTGGGCTATGTAGAAGGTCTTTCTAACCACTTTGGCAATGTGGTTGTCAAAGGAGAGATTGCTATCAACTTGGGTCCCCAGATCCCTAATTACTTTCTCTATACTTAATGGGTTACCGCCTATGTGGTAATTTGTGGGTACATTGTTTTTGCCAAAGGGTATGACTATACACTTTTTGGCATTTAGCTTTAGACCATGGTTCTGGCACCAGTTATCCATCTCTGCGAGACCTTTTGAAGGATGTTTGTGTCAGCTGGAGAGTTGATTATGGCGCCCAGTTTGCAGTCATCTGCGAACTTGGTGAGCCATAGTCCTCCCACATTGGCCTGTACCTCAGAAAAGTAAATACCGAACAAGAGAGGTCCCAGGACAGAACCTTGTGGGATGCCACTTGTGACCGGTTTTGAGTCTGTCATGGCTCCAGCAACTCTGACTCTGTGGGTTCTGTCTTTGAGCCAGTTTGCGACCCATCTTGTGACAGAGGGGTTTATATTTAGGCTGGATAGCTTATCTATGATGCCCGAGTGGGGTATTGTGTCAAATGCCTTTGCGAGGTCCAGATAGTCTGTGTGGACTACCTTCCCTTCATCTATGGCCTTGGTGACTGTTTCGAAGAAGTCGACCAGGTTCAAAAGGCAGGATCTGCCCTTGACAAAGCCAAATTGGGTAGGATCTAGTGTCTGTAGGTCCCCAATGTCTTTGTTTATGAGTTCCATGATGATCCTCTCCATAGCCTTGCAGACTAGGCTAGTCAGGCTTATGGGGCGATAGTTTCCAGGGTCCACAGAGGCGCCACCTTTGTGGAGTGGGACCACTGTTGCTGTACGCCATTCTTTGGGCACATATCCTGTAGTGAGGCTGAGATTGTACAGCAGTTTTACTTGAGGGATTAGTTCTTCTTGGAGTTCATATAGGACGCAACCTGGGACGCCATCTGGTCCCATGGAAACAGTGTTTTTTGCTTTGGAGAGGGCGGCCTTCACCTGAGCATCAGAGATGTTTGGGAGGCTGCACTCTGCTGGGATAGATACTTGTTCTTTTGGGGGGGGGGGGAGAAGTTTGCACTGAACCTGTCTGCCAGGATATTGGCGATGTCTGTGGGTTCAGTGTATTTTTTGTTGTTTAGAATCAACTCAGAACAAGTCTGGGAGTTGCATCCCAGGTTCCTAACATAACTGAAAAAAGCCTTATGATTGTCTTTAGTGTCCTGTGCAATTTTTCTCTCGAAGCTGGCCTTGGAGGATTTTATGAGGGATTGTAATTTTTTGCTAGTACTGATTAGAGATGCCTTCCCTTTTAGGGATTTTGATCTATCATGGAGTAGCTTCCTCCTTCTGTTGTACAGTTTATTTATGGCTGGGGTCTACCAGACTGGACACCTGCCTTTGGATGATTGGGTCTTGATTTTGTTTGGGATAGCATGAGCCATGCATTCCTGGAGATGTCCGTAGAATGCGTTTATATAGGATTCTGCAGTTTGGGCCATAGTTTCCACTTTGGTTTTGAGAAGTGTGAAGTTCGCTTTTGAGAAGTTTTTCACTGTGGTTTTCTGGGCTGGGGGTGGGGTCGGGATGTGGATATCCAGTGAAATTAATTTATGGTCTGATCTTACCAATGAGGGATATACTTCTGGTATGGAGCATAGAGTCCCCATGTTGGTAATGATCAGGTCTAGTATGTTTTCCCCTCTTGTGGGAGTGGTGACTAGTTGTTCCATAGCGTTTGAGTTTATAAATTCTAGGAACCTTTGGGCTAAGGTGCTGGGGCTTGAGTAATGCTCCCAGTCTATGTTTGGGTAGTTGAAGTTGCCCAATATAATGGTGTTCGGAGAGATCTTCATGTTCTCCAATGTTTTCAGGAAAGCCGAGTGGGATTCCTGACTTTGAGAGGGTGGTCTGTAGGATGCTATAAACTGAAAAACAGTCTTGCCCACTGTCAGTTGCACATGGGTGGTCTCCGATACTTCATGCAATGCCACTAACCTGGAGGTGTGGATATTTTTGATAAATATGGAAACTCCCCCTCCTTTTGTGGTTCGGTCCAGGTTTTGGGGCCGAAAAGCATGATATGAGGTATAACCTGGTAGTGCTGGGGTGCTCTCTGGAGCCTTGAACCAGGTTTCTGTCACTGCACAGATATCGATGTTCTCCATACTGAGGAGAGCTTCGAGTGCATGTATCTTGAGGTTAAGACTTCTGGCGTTTAGCAGCATTACCCTTAGTTTCTTGTTCCTTGTGCTGTCTATGGAGGTGGGTTTGACTTTTGAGCCTTGCCTAAAAGAGGCACTATGGGGGTGGCAAGAGCCTTTGCCAATATCCGAAAGCCCAGGGGTGACAGGTGCAAGCCGTCCCTAGCGAAGCAACGTGGCTTGTCGAGCATGTCATCCCAGGCTGACAAACACTGGATCCCCTTTGAATGACACCAAAATTTTAGCCAATTGTTAAAATCGATCATTTTGTCTTTATACTGTGGCATCATTCTAGGTGAGGGTAAGATGCTGCTCAAGGTCAGGATCATACCAGCCTGGGCTACATGATCAGAGAGCTCCTCTATGTCTCTTTTCATGTAGTTGAGGGAGGTACGTCTCAGGTCATTCACGTCAGCATGTACAATGACTGAGTCATATTTGTATTTGCTTTGGAGTCACCTGAGTGCTTGCATTATATGGCAGATCCTAGCACCTGACAGGCAGCTCACTGTGACCTTCTCTTTATTCAGCCTGGTGAGCGGGACGTCAGTGTGTTTGACAATAGAGTCACCTATTACAAGAGTATCAGGTGTGTTATTCAGCTTTAAGGGCTGTGACTGCTTGGCACACTGACTTTGTGTGCTATGTGTTGTACGTGTACACCTGTAGCATGCATATAAGGAGAGAAGAACTGCAACTGTTATGACAATTGTGTAAATCATGACACCTGAAACATGACCTTAACACATATATGTTCTGCATTCCACCAAGGAGGTTTATTTGATGACACAAACAGGGTGTGAAGAGATGGTCGGCTGGTGACAAGAATACATACATAGACATACTAAGGGATTAGTTTATGGTTAATTTCTGCACATATTTTTGTTCTGGTACTCTTTGATTTAACATCATAATTATTCAGGCAAGATCTGCACAAGACAGTGGTCTCAATAGGGAGCAAACAGATTAATACAGCAGCAGGATAACGGGGGTGGTAAGAAAATGTGTACCCAAAATATGCACTAGCAGGAGTTATACAAAGCATTCAAAAGTACTTTCACCTACATCTGGATTCAAACCTTGACTGTATTTCAAGAAAAATCTATAGACCTGAGTATTATGTTACAACACCACATATTAATGCCTATTTCACACAGTTTAAATATGACAACTGATGGAAGCAAATGACAATGTGCATATGTATGTATTACTCTTCATTGCTCTCATGATAATTGTAAAATCCTGTAATATGTATATTATATCTTTGTGCCCAATAAATATGAAAAAATAAAAAAAGTAGTCATACAGAACTGGGAACAGACACAGACATGGAGGCAGTGATGGAGACACACAGAAAATGTTATATTTTTCTGGGTAATTTTTTTTAACATCTTTGGGATAAAATGTAAATTTTGCTTATTAAGTGTCAGTGCCACTGGAGAACTTGCATTCGAACATGGTAATTGGAGGTTTAGTAATGTAATCAGGAACTGGAGATATACCTCAGAGATGCCTATATGCCTGTGAATTTACTTAGTCAGGGGACTGTATGTGTATCTAAAAGGCAGAATTTATTTATTTTTTTAAATGCATTTCAGACACATGCAGTTGCATAACCTGAGTAATACATGGTGGTTTAGGTTACAAACATACATCAGAAGACATACTGACATAAACACCTACTTATGATATGTGATAATTCATAAAAATGATAGCAAATATATTGTCCACATTGTATGTATGGATGTGCATTTTGCATTAAACGCCATCACTGTGATGTTTAACACAATTTTCACACCTTTTGTTGGGCTTCTCTAGCAAGTATTAATTATGTATTTGTTGCAATAAGCATAGTTCTGATACTCATTTGCATATGTTGTTACTTCCTAATCAAAATGTTGTGACAAAAGGCATTCTTACCCCTTGTGTAAATATATCTGTAAACGGGATTCAAACTCTATAGCAGCTGTCCTCCTTTTCTTAGCTCTTAGCTTTTTACCATATCCCACAAGGATAGTGACCTAACAGATGCATTTTCTTCACTGTGCACTGCTCAGAGTGTTGACTGCAGCACACTGACACCAATCTCATTTGCCTTACAGAAAGCAACCCAAATCACATTTTTTCCTTACTAAGTGTACCTTGTTTACATGCTTCTTAGAGTAGCACAAATGCAAAAGGCATTAAAAAAGTGATAGTTCAATCAAAGGGTATATCTAGCAATAACCAGAGCAAGAACTGTATTACAGTGACAAATTCATGCTTTTCACATCCCCATACATCAGAAATTTAATTTTTGGCACACGGCACATTATCAGAACTATAGTTATTGCCAAATAATGCAAACGTAGACAGACAATAACTCACATATCATTAGCAATGCTGAAAATATTTTGAGTTTTAAACAACAAGAAAATAATCAAACAAAATGTGTGTAAATATGTTTTCAGGCCACCCCTCTGTGAAATCAGCAATTAACTGGATTCAAACCCTGCATCACTTATGCTATTTCTCTAAACTAACTTCGCTTATACCTTGTACCACAGAAAAAAGTTACCTGAGAGGTGCATTTTCTTCATTAAATACTATCCAAAGTGCTGACAGCTGCACAATTGTGCCAGGCTTGTTTCCACTACAGAAGTTAGGCCAAATTAATTTTTTTCACTTTTTCCTTTAGGAAGTGAACCATGGTTGCTCACTGCTGAGTGAAATAAAAATGCGAAGGGCATTAAAAAATTAAAATAAATAAATAAAATTAAATAAAAATAAATTACTTTGTATTGCAATTTAACACATGTATCAGATATATATAGGAAGGATCAAAGCTGTTATAGCATTAGCATGACATAGTCATCGTTTTCACATCTGCTTGCAATATTACAAGTATCATTTAGATTACACATCTTCAGGATTTCATACAATTGCAATTGTTCCCAAAGGGGTCACACAGAGAATGACAGGAGGTCATTCTTGCCACAGTACACACAATTACTCATTACATCATCGTTATAATATAATGTATAACTGTCATGATGAATACTTGTGAGATATGGATAAGTTCTTCATCAAATATGACTCATATGTCTGCATAAGCCATGTTACTGCTTTTATATTAGCACACTCTACAAAACACCATATTTTAAAACATCTATAGCATATATTGCCATTAATAATTAGAAGAGGTGTGTTTACAACAATGGCATGTTTGTAACATCAATTCACAGAGACAGCAGGTAAGATTTTTATAATTTATCACAGACTTTAGCCTGTTTATTTCATATATTGGGTGTCAATATTTATTCTGAATCCAGTCATAATAAATATCTGTACTCTGGACTTGAACTCTGCATTGTGTGCCCTCTTTTTCTAAGCTCACTTCACGTGCATCTTGTATGACAGACATAGGTAGCTGAGAGGTGCAATTTATTCATTCATCACTGTCCAAAGTGCTCAAGAAAGTGCAACAGTTGCAATCTCAGATGAGCTACTGATGGCATTCCAAATTATATTTTTTCAGTTTTTATCTTATGACTTAAACTGTTGTTCACTGATAGTGAGTGACACCTATCAACAGTGTGCAAAACTAAATGATGCACAAATTAAACAGGAAAAAAAATATATGAAATAAAGGAATCATATGAAACATTTACTTAAAACATAAATTTCTGATGTTACCTTCACTTTCATATCTTTCAGCATGAACATATGCTGCTTAAACATCAATAAGTTCATACAGACAGCACTCTTCCTGGATTTGAACCATCAAATCAGTGAATTAACAGCACACAATTTAAATTACAATCAGCATTTATCCCAGACACAGTCATATGCGAGGAAGAAGGAAAAGCAGAAACACTGAAAGCTGTCCTTTGTAATTTTACAATAGATGTTTACATATGAATGTGATCTTAGCAACAGTTAAGCTGATATTTCCTGACAGACTATAAAACAAATATTTGCAATACTGCAACTGTTTTCCACTCTTTATTTTCTGAGCAGTATGTGCTTATCAATGATTTTCTAACAACAATGCTATCTCTTTTGTATTGTTATTGGTATGTATTTAAATGAGTAAAATACGTCCTTGGAATTGCAAAAGAATTGTTACTTAGAGGTACAAAGTGTGGCATAAACATTTTACAAAAATGTTAGGAATATTATTCTCCTAACTCAGTCAATGTGGTCCCAGAATTTAGTGTTAAGTCTCCCTCTCTGACACACCTTTGATAAGTTTACATCAGATATGACAGACAGCAAAACACTGATTGCAATCAGAGTAATAGTTCACACTTGCAAATCCTTAGCAAGTAACACTTCTCAGTGCTTGTTCTTGCAGAGGTAGGGTGTTTGTGCACACAATTGTGTAGGTCATTCCATCATGTTTACATTCCCTGCATTTAGTACATATTTTGTAATTCATGAATGCTAATGAGTTCACACCTAATTTGCATATTCTCAGTGCTCTGAGGGTTGAATGTATTCTATATCAAGATAATCATGTAGGCAAGGACATTTTATCATGTTAGGACAGACTGTTTGAATCCACAGAGCTCAGAGCTGCTATTTTTTGCAAAACTTGCTTCTTTTTTAATAACTGGCTTAACGCATACTTTTTTAACAAAATGCTGTATTTTACCATTACTGATGGACTGAACTTCACATGTTTATCCCTTGGCTGTGGCAATGGCATGCTTATCAGTTATTTTTTTCTGTTACAAATAATTTTAAAGAATGTAATATTACATTACATTATGAAAAATTGTATATGGCCATCGGCACAGTTATTGCAGAACAGTGATGTATCACCTAGTAGCAGGGTCAACATTTTGATTTTTTTGTAGTCTACAGGATGTGTTAAGATTGTGATATATAAATGACTACCCTCCACACAGATGCATATCCAATGACAGTTTTAGCCACTTGTAATGTAAAAGTAAACATTGCTTTTGTTAATGCTGCAATATGCAACTCAGTAACACATCAGTTGTCCTCCTTAGATAACCTGTACTCTTGTTTTTCATTTCCTTTTTTTTTGGGGGGGTTGGAGTTTTGAATTTATCTGTGTGGACTAATATGCAGCTTTAATGTCTAAATTATTTTTTGCATGATGGATGCATGCATTTATTCATACTCATTTGTTTTGTTAATAATCATTTGTGTCTTAATTGTGTACTTTATAGAATCACAGCTAATTATTAGAATGGCTGCCCTTGTGGGCCACTTTGGGCCTAGCCAATTCTCCTCCCAAAAGGTGAGAATCAAACCATGTACTTTGCGTTTGTGAGGCAAACACCATAACCATCATACCAACTCCTCTAAACACACACACACACACACACACACACACACACACACACACACACACACACACACACACACACACACACACACACACACACACTGTCTGCAGTTAGATTAGAACCCATACCTATCTATCTGCACTAGTGACAGAACACACTACTTAATGATAATGCCACTGCACAAGTCTGTAAAACTCTTTCCAGACTGATAGTTGAATGAAGAGAAGCAAACATAATGTCAAGTTGACCACTGGAGATTAGAACCTCTATCTAGTTACATTTATTTTTATTTTATTTGACATTTGTTGACCGGGAGAGTCCAACTGGATTACAATTCCATTTTCAGTGGAGACCTGGGGAGAAAAGCTCCAAGAGAACAATTGTTTTACAAAGTTTTAAGGACAGACTTTTGACATACAATTTCCATAGAAGAGACTCTGACATGCATATTAACTAACAGATAGAATACATTTGCTCTCTACAATATAATACTAAATTTTAGAATGTATTCCTAAGTTTAGGATTACTGTTATAGATTTACTATCAGAGTAAAAGCAAAGAGACGTAGAATAAATCACCAAGAGAGCAGAAGATGCTCACTATAGTTGAGAAGGATAACAAATTGGTTTACTATATGTCTTTGCTTAGTTTTAGTAAGAAGGATAACAAATTGATTTACAATATGTCTTCTCCTGGTTTTAGTTGCTTATGGAAAGCACAGCATTGTTGGGGTAGTTTTCCCTAACTCTTGGAGAGATGAGATGAGCAGTAGATTAACAGTCCTAAGTGGGTACAGTACTATGATTGGTTGGCTTAGCAGAGTTACTTAAGTTAGGTGAAGTGTTCTAATGAGACATTAGCCAAGGGGGATACAGGAGTACAGTCAATTATTCAAAAAGTGAGTTTTAACAAGTTTCTTGAACTGTGATGGGGATTTGTTGTCAGTTATGTGGGCAGAAAGGGAGTTCCAGGTTTTTGCTATACAGTGGCTGTAGACAGACTTACCAGCTTCATTGTTATATTTGGTTACTTTGAGGAGGTTTTGTTTGCTAGACCTCAAGGGCCTGGTGGTTGTATGGGGTTGCAAAAGAATTTTTAGGGCTGGGGTGTTATCAGAGTTATATATTATTTTGTGGGCTAGTGATAGTTGATTGAGTTGAAGTAGCAATGGTAGTTCTAGCCAATTGAGTTTTTAAGCATTCACAGTGATGTGTTCTGATGGGAGAGGTTGTAGCGAATTTGGCTATCTTATTATAACAACTATCAAGTTTGTTTAGATAGGATTTGCAGAGATTTGTAAGCATGGGGGAGGCATAAAGTAAGATGGATAGTAGGTGAGTCCTCGTTATTGTAGTTTTGGAATGGTCAGTGAGGAATGTTTTATTGTGATACAGTAGGCCAAGTTTTTATGTACTTTTTATGGTTATAGAAATATGTAGGTCAAATCTAAGGTGATTATCTATTTCAACCACTAAGAGTTTGCTATGATTTGTGGGGGTGATTGTGGTCTTCTTAAAGGAGGAGATTAAATAATCAGTGGAAGGTGTGGCTCTGTGACAGCTAAAGAGTACTAGCTTTGTTTTACTTGGGTTCAGAATGAGCCTTTGGTTTGCAACCCAAGTTTCTGCTAGGGAAAAGCATTTTTGTGTTAGGGAGTGAAGGATGTCAATTGATGTGGCTGCTCATATTATGATGGTATCATCTGAATATTGCACTATTGAGACTTTAGGAATACTGTTTGGGAGCTGATTGGTGAAGAGGGTAAAAAGAAGGGGCCCCAGGATGGAGCCTTAGGGTACTCCTAGGGAGACTGGTAGGGAGGGGGAGAGTTGGTTTTGCCACATAACAGCTTGTTTCCTTCCCTCTAGGTAGTTTTTGAACCAGGAGATGGCAGGGGTGGTAAGGTTTAGAGTTGCTAGTGAAAGAAGGAGTTTATTGTGGTTAACCATATCAAATGCTTTGGACAAGTCAAGGAAGGTGGCAGA
This sequence comes from Protopterus annectens, assembly GCF_019279795.1. Lineage (NCBI taxonomy): Eukaryota > Metazoa > Chordata > Ceratodontiformes > Protopteridae > Protopterus > Protopterus annectens. The sequence goes on along the minus strand of NC_056728.1, from coordinate 1,526,967,069 downwards.
TACAAGGAGTCCATTTTTTCTGTGAGTATTGACAATGTTGGTGAATTCTGTTAGTGTGGTGATGGTGCTATGGAAGGGTCTAAAGCCATGTTGTTGTGTTGCTATTAGATCATTTTCTAGGAGATATTTCATTAGTTGCTTGTGTATTACCCTCTCTAAAATTTTAGATAAAGGGAGTAGTATGGCTATATGCAGTAGTTATTGAGTTCCAGGAAGGTTCCCCCTTTATGTAAAGGGATGATATGTGATATTTTCCATAGGTTGGGTACTATACACTCGGAGATGGATCTGTTAATTAGGATGGAGACAGGATATGATATGGCTTCTACAGCCAGGTGGAGGTATTCAGAGGGTAATTTATCTGTGGCTAGAAACATTGGTTTGAGCTTGCGGAGTAATTTTTCAATGGATTTGGTAGGTTCTGGGTGGAAGCTGAACTTGGGGTGATTGTTAGTTGGGGGTGGGGTGAATTTGCAAGGGTGGGGATGTTGTCATAGAGTTAGTTGTTTGCAGGGGTCTGGATAGTTTCTGTAAAGTATTTATTAAATTGAGTGGGGATGTCTTCTTGGTTGTTATCTATTTTTGGGGTTGGAGTAGTTGTTTTACCTTGTTGTAGAATAGAGTTAATTGCTGCCCAAAATCTTTGTGGGTTGTTCCTGTGCTTATCCTGTTACTTTTGTTAGTAAGATGTTTTGTCTGCTTTGGTGAGTTTCATACAGGGCTATGGCACCAAAGACATCTGCACACTATAAAGTGCCATAAAGTGACACAGAGAAAGAAATTAATATCCAAGCAGTACATTGACACAACTCCTTCTTCTTAGAAAGAGGCAGAGGTGACAAGTGCTCCTATGACCGTATTTTGGGCAGATGGTTATTTATATAAATTGCGTAGGAGGCCATGATCATAAAAAGCAGAAAATCTAAAATGGGGCTAGTGATATAATATAGCACATAATATGTATTGCATGTGAAATTGGCCAGGAATATATGGTTTCATTGGTGGGCATCCTGCTAACATATCACAAGTGACTGAAACAAAGGCGTACCTGTCCACTGTCAGAGATCCCCAACACCTCTACAGAGTTTTCACATAGAATCATTGATGTTGGTTCTGACATTTATTTTATTTTTATTTTATTTTACATTTGTTAACCGGGCTAGTCTAGCTGGATATATGTCCATTTTCAGTAGAGGCCCGGGGAGAAAAGCTCCTCACATAGATCAATTACAAAGAGACATATAATAAAAGTACAGTAAGAATATACATTTAGTAATAAGAATAACAAATACCTAAGGCACACCAAAAAAAAAATATATATACTAGTTCATTAGAAGCATCACAAATAAGAAGCATCACAAATAAAAAAGCTAAAGATTAGCAAATTGTTTTTCATAAACTGTTGGAAAGAAAGAATTAGTACAGGAGATACGAAGGGATTAATGAAGGAATACCAGGGAGGAGAAGAATGAGATGCAAAGGTCTAGTAAGGAGAAGAGAAGGAGATGGAAAAGAGGACAGGGTAGAGAAAAAGGTGGACTGGGACAGAGCATAAGAGGAGAGCAGCAGGGCGATAAGAAGAACGTATATGTCTAGATAATAAGTACAGTGAAAAGTTATGGTAGACATGGACTACAACTCCAAAGGGAATACTGCAGGAGTTTCAAATAAGCAATGAAATTCAATAATTTGCATTCACTTTGTTAGTGTTAAGCTTGCCCTCATGTACTCCCTTCTCCCCCAGTAATGTGTACCAGTGATGATCACTGTGCACTGACTTTGCACATTTTTCATTTACTCGTGTTTGCATATAGGTGAGGGAAAGTGAAATCCTTGATGCACATTATTGGGCACAGTCCATACCTGGATATTGCTGACATCAGCCATACACTGCTACTGACACTACTTTACACATGAAAGATGCACAAAGATGTAAATGGCTGCACTGAGGCTGACATATATGCCAGAAGTAAACCCAGATCTAACACCCAAAATAAATCATACTGGTAAAATCCTTACCTTAAAATGTTATATAGCTAAAGAAAAAACTCATGACCATGATCAGAAAAAGCAACTCTCATAGAGACAAGAGCTCCTTGATTCAACTAAATAATAAATTAATAGACCTGATAAAGTTCAGCAAAGCCAGTTATGAGTTGAAGATAGTCTCCCAGACTTAGGAAAATCACAAGGCCTTCTTCATCTGTGTCAGGAAACTTAATGGTAATACTTAGCAGTGTGCAGAACTAGTGTTAAATGGCACAACCTTCACTAACCACTAATCTACTGGCTGATAAATTTACCTCTAACTTCACTTTCACTCTAACCCATTGCCCACTGTTAAATTCCTTCTAGCATATCCTCTCACCTGCCATTATCAGGGAGCAGATCCTGGAGGTGCTCATTAAAGCCAAAAACCCTGCTTAATTGGTCCATATCAATATCCCTGGTTGCCTCCTATATAGCCTAAAACATGACATAGCAGGACCACTTGAGGCACTCTTCAATTACAACCTCGAAACAGGTTATGTGCCAAGTGAATGGAGGGCCACAACTGTCACCCTTCTTCTTAAAGGTGGACCATCAGCTGACCCTGGGAACTACAGACACATCAGTCTGACAAGTCTAGTTTGCAAAGCCATGGAATTAATTACTATGGAAATGATCTACAAGGACATTGCAATCTACAGACCCTGGACCCATCCTAGTTCAGCTTTATTAAGGGAAGGTCTTGTCTAATTTACTTGGTAGACTTCTTCCAGAGGGTCACCGTGGTTATGAATGAGAGGAAAATGGTGCATACCACCTACCTTGATCTGGTCAAGGCATTCATTACAGTAACCCACTCACTTATTGTTGACAAACTCTCATAACTACGTAAATCCCTACATAACTCATTGAATTACTACCTGGCTCATAGACAGGACCAAATAAGTCAGGATTGATGAGAACACCTTAACCAAGCAACCTATCCAAGTGGAGTATCCTAAAGCTCTGTGTTGGGCTCATTACTGTTTGGCATCTATTTCTCACAAGTCAAGGCTAATGTCAAAGCCCTCTGGCTCACCATGTTTACAGCTGCCTATAAACTGAGAGCTATCATAGTTTCCCCCCAAAATACTAACATTCTAGAAGATGGTCTAACAGAAACAAATGACCAGTGTGAAAGCCACAGATTACAACTCATTGCAAAAGAAATGCATTATAGTGCTCTTTGGGAAAGCATCCCCTAAGCTAAATGCTTCATTGATAAAACATCAATAAGAGCTAACCTGATAGATAGGGATCTGGGAACATGTGTAGAAAGTAATTTTGCATTCGAACAACACATAGCCAAGATAGTAAGAAAATCATTCTATGTCACCCAACTCATAATAAAGGGTATGGCATCTAGGTCTGAGGAAGTAACAGTACCACTGTATTCAGCCCTTGTCAGACCCATTATTGAGTACAATGCCCCTATTGGCATGCACCTAGTCAGGCACTAGCAACACTTGGAATGTCCTTAAATGATCCTCATCAGGAGAAAACAGGATATGAATACTCCATCCTACACAAATCGCCTTAAGGTCTTATCACTGTACTCAGTCTCCTACAGTTACTGGCCAAACATATCTGGTGTCCTCGGGCCCAGCTTTCATGGATCTCTTGCGCATCTGCAAGGCAAACAACACAAGAAACACAAGATTAAAGGACCTGACCTTTGTCCGTAACATAAGTAGAACCTGCTGGAGTGCTATGCTACCTTTTGCCCAGACTATAATGTAGTTATCACTGCCACTAAAATCCCTCATCGGCTGCTTTAAGGCCCTTAACAAAGGGTGTCCAATTTTACTGAGTGAAATTAATACTAATACAAATGGCAATCTGATCAAGAGCAAGGCTATTAGAAGTGGTACAAAGTGTCACTAAATAAGTATGCAAGTACTCTCAAAACTTAAATGTCTCTACAAAGATCAGCCTCAATGAAATGTTTAAATATAATTAATAATAAATAATAAAAGAACAAGAAAATACTATATATATATATATATATATATATATATATATATATATATATATATATATTTATACAAACTGACAGAGTTCAAAATCACAGGAAATACTTAAAATAACATTGAAGGACAGGCTCAGGTAAATAAAGAAAAAGAATATCTAAACTAAACTTCACTAGATTCCTGACTGAATCTAAGAGAATTATACTTTCCCCTAGTTATTTAATAGAGCAAGGCAGATGATGTGGTTTGTTTTCAGGCCCAAGACAGAATACAAAATGCTCTGTCTCACTAAGAAACTTCTCAAAATAATATCAAAAATATTACTTCTGGAATAGCTTGCAGAATGATATCACTTTTGGTCATTTGACTTACAGTTTCCATGCAAACCCCCATTGCTAGAAGCTGGCAGGATTTAGCACCTACCTGTAAAAATATACACAGAAGGGCTTTTGCTCAGATCTGTAGCAGATGCTGGAAATCATAAAACAGTTTCATACCTCCATGCTTCTATATTAGTAATTAATTTACTCCAAAGACAATACAGAAAGCTGTGTCTCTGGCTGCATTGAAACCTGTGGGATACCATCTTTATAGCCTAGCCAGTAAAGTGATTTAATTTCAGATATATTTTAAAGTTTGCTAGATTGAGGTTAACCTTCCAGGCTCCTCTGTTAAAACTTATACATTTAAACAGTTACAATAGTATATGTACATTTCTGTTCTGTCCAGTAAGGTACAATGTGGATACATTTCAAATACAAGCACTTTACAAATACCTTTTCAACACAAACATCTGTACAAATCAGTTTGATATACACATGACATGCAGTTCTAATACATTTGTAATGCAAGCACCTTGTATAAGTCAGTTTGATATTCACAAATGACATAATTATTTACAAAATTCCAGCTAGCTGTGCTGGCAGTACCTCCTATCATCACACCATTCATAAAGGATGCAGATTAAAACTGCCTCCTCATTGAAAACTAAATATGTCTGCATAAGACTTCCAATCAATTCACTTAGTCTGAAAGCACAAGTATAAGCAAGAAAATAACATGGTCTATAGGCAGAAATTTTATTAAGAGTCAGAAGAGGTTTGTGAACTGAGTAATATAGATTTTAATAATGCTGAATTTATAGGACGGCTTGCTTGATTTGTCAAGATCAGAGCTGTCCTCCTTGATCTGCTCATTAAACATTCTAGCAACTGCCTAGTGCTTAATAATATCAGGAACTTGAAACATTTTAGTAAATATATGCAAGGGTGATAGAGTGATTCTGACTGTACTTGGATCCAGGCCCATGAGGTAGCAGTAGTGGAGGTAGTGTAGTATAATATGAAAAGACTACAGATAGTCTGGGAATCTAAACTGCAGAAAAAATGAGTAATATGTTTAACTGCTGAGGAGTATGCCATCTTGGTACTGTTGGCCCCTGATTTCCAAAACCAAGATGGTGTTATCCTTCTCCACGCATCTAAATCAATTTCCTCCCTGTCTGGGGCCACTTCCAGATTAAATTGTTTACTGTTTTGAAGTGAGGAAACTCTTGGGGTCTTTGTGTCAACATCTTGAGGTGGGGTTTCTCTCAGCAGAAGTGTTGTAAATGTAGGGAAATCTACATGCAGTCCATTCACAATTACTAGAATTAGTGCTCAGCAGGACTTGGCTTTCATGGTTAAACATTCCTGTTGCTGACTGGATTCACTTTTTTGTTTATACACCATTACACTCAGCCAGGTGTTGGTATGTCTGATCTCCCATTTTAATTGACTGCCTTTTGCTTTTTCACTTACTGAATCTTTGGTTATAGCAGTACCATGACACACCCCCTTTTAATGTGTGGGCCTCCATTATGATAAATAAATAAACTAATAGTGAGGTAGCCATGAATAGCTGCTTTTTTATAACCACTGCCATGTAATGTATGATCCCCACTACCCAGTTATCCCATGATTTTACCCTTCATTTTTAGTTGCCATCTGCCCAGGACTACAAGGGTTTCTATGAGATCTTTGGACCCTTTTATCTCAGTTTCCATAATTCTGTATATCCCCCAGCATCTATGAAATAAATATCTATGAAATCACCTTTTAAAATATTTTGTTTTAAAGATTGTGATATGTGTGTGGTAATAACTGAACCCTTCATGTTGTTGTCAGGGTGTTTCTATGATATTTGAGGTACTGATATTATGTTCAAGCATTAATGAAGAACCTGCTCCTCCTGAGGTCTCTAATAGCAGTAATGGGAAGGCCTATATGGTAGGTACATCTCTGGGGATTGCGTTGGGTCCCATTCGACTCCCCACATTAGCTGACCTTTGACGTAAGGGAGTGTTATTGCCACTACTTACTATTTTAGCTAATCTTACCCTGCCTTCCTCATTATGTGCTTCAGTAAAAGCTTCTAAATATTTATCTGTTCTCCCAAGTGATATGCCCCTTTATTTGGAAGAATTCCTGATGCATCAATTACCTGCAGAAATATGCTGTGGATTGTCTTTGGGGTCCAGACCTGATGTTTCCTTCCTGCTCTTCTTTCATGGCCTTTTTGGTGGGGACATGTTTCTGCACTGTTTAATTCTTTGATTGTGCAATGGTATATTCATGTTCAGTTGCCCTTTTTCTAATATTTGTTCATTCTGTTCTGCTGAAAATTCCTCAGAATACAATCTGGGTTCTTCAGAAATTTAGTTCCATCTTTGTTACAATTTTGCATTAAGTTCATACTTAAGATCCTTAAAAAGAAATAAGTATTTTGATGCACAATGGTTATTTCTTTATATATATATATATATATATATATATATATATATATATATATATATACACATAGCTATATATCTATAGCTATCTATCTGTCTATCTATCTATCTATCTATCTATCTATATACATATATGTGTATATATCAGTAACTTGATTATCGAAATGTGCTTACAAATGTAACATATATCTTCTCAGGTTTTGTTAGTATTATGTTTTGTTTGGTTTAAATGTATATGAGCCCTCATGAACAGGAGGGGGGGTTGCCTTGACAGCATTGTATGTTGGTTGGCTTGTTGTTTAATTGGCTTGATGTTTAAGGGCTTGGAAACTAATTGCATGGTGGGAGGATTTCTTACTGTTAGATATATGTAGTAGAAGGTCTGCTTGGACATGGTTGGGAGTATGCATTGTATATAAGTATAGAAAGGCTGCTGATGTTTTGATACATTTTATTTATTTATTTATTTATTATTATTATTGCAAAGCTCTGCATGTGAATATTGGTGTCTGAAGGCATGGGCTGATAAAGTTGACCTAAAACGAGATGGTGAAGTGAGATGATATAATGGTGTCCTTAGACTTGTTTTTTTAAAGGGCAGCATTTGTGCCTTAATATGTTTAGTATTGTATTTATTTATGTATGTATCTATCTATGTTTATTTACTTATATCTCTGTATGTGTATTTGGCAAGTGAGGAGAACCCAGCACACTGAGAATTGTAAAAGTATTGCAGGAATGTGGCATAACTGCAATGTGTATCAGTGACCTTGATGAGAAGCCCTGTCTAAATCAAGTTACCCATGGCCATATGGGCAGCCATTTATGGTTCCATTCTTTCATTCGCTCTCTTTTTTTTCTGTGTCACTGGGCTGTGACTACTAAGACAGGGGTCCTTGGCTGCTGTGGAGGAAATCGTCTCAATGTTCTTATTTTCTGTTGCTGCTGTTCATTTGTTTGCAAGCCATTTGAGTGTATGCGGGATTGAAGTCCCCAGAAGACAAGGAAATTAATACTTGGGCTTGTGATTTCTGCCAGGACCCCTTGAATCCTTGAATTTGTTTCCTTGTTTTTTTAAAGGAATTGGTGCAGAGAGGGCAAAGTTATAACACAGGAAGAGGGGAGAAGTTAGCTCAAGCCGTTGATGCAAGGAGAGCCTGTTGAAGAAGAAAATGGTGAGGTGAAAGCCAGTGGCAACCTCTGAAAATGGTCAATTTATGCAAGATTTATTTATTTATTTATTTTACATTTGTTAACCAGGAAATTCAACTGGACCAGGTCCATTTAGAGCGGAGGCCCGGGGAGAAAAGCTCAGAAACATTGTTACAAAAAAAAAACAAGAGAAGCAAATTTATACAGTGTTGTACAAAGGTAATTTAAATAATACAACATGGAGTTAGACATTTTGCCGAACAAACACTGAAAAATATATAAAATAAATCGGAAAAAGGCATTTTCCAGGAGAAACCGTGAGGAATTACATTTAATGTGCAGGTGTATAATGACTGTGACAAAAAGAGGAGCAATCGCCCACTATGAGAAGTAGCAACTAATAGCCAGAGTTATTGGCTGGGTTTAATACTGTAGAGGGTTAAAGTGAGTAGCTTGGAAGTTGAGAAAAGAACGGGGAAGATGGAGGAGTAAAGGTTAAGTGATACAAGGACATAACCAGGTGTTTAGTAAATGTGATTTGAGGGAGTTTTTGAATTGTGGGGTGGTAGAGGCAGTGGTCTGAGAATGGGAGAGGGAATTCCAGTTTTAGCAATGGTGTGGGAAAAGAGCACTTTGCCTGTGGTATTGTTTGCCCTGGAGATGCAGAGGAGGGATTTGTCACTAGATTGGAGATGCCGATTTGCAGTGCAATGGGTAAGAACATTGGATATAGATGGGTTTTTTTCAGGGTACTTAAGAATGTTATATGCAGTAACTAGCTGGTGGTAGTTAAGTAGTTGTGGTAACTCTAGCCATTTTAGTTTTTTTAGTGCAACACAGTGATGTGTTCTGTAACTGGAGTCTGTAACAAACTTGACTATCTTATTGTAACAGGATTCTAGCTTGTTTAGGTCAGTTTTTCTAATATGGGTGAAAATAGGTGCTGCATACAGTAGTGTGGGCAGAAGGTGACTCTGGGCAAGGGTGACTCTTGCTTGGTGTGAGAGAAAGTTTTGTGCCTATATAGTGCACCCATTTTATGTGAACCAGTTTGATGGTTTGTGAGATGTGGCCAGCCTGTTTGTTAAGCCTGCAGTGCTAATTATTTTTAAATAACACACTAAATTAATGAATATGAGTGGTAAATGGTCTGAATATTATTTAGTCCCATGAAGTAAAAGGGTAATATTTACATACTGAATTGTACCCTGTGTAACTGATAAGTGATTACTTGATCCATTTCTTATACTGTAAGACTAATAATTTTACCTAATAACATTTTTTTTTCTTTTTTCTTTGTTTTTTTTTCTTTTTATACAGATTTTTACATATAAAAATGATGAGAATACTGAATTAAAACCCTCACTTAACAGTTACCTGGCAACAGTGCTAATTCTATGTTCATCATAATGTCACTTGCTGAAGTGAACACTGGTTTGAGGTAAACCTAATATATGATTGCAGCATGAATTATAAACTGTCAATGAATGGCGCGAGACAAGCTGCAAACTCTTGATAGTGCTGTGCAATGTTCTACTCATGATGGTCAGGAATTTTGTTAAACCTTCCCCAGTTTTGTACAAGGTTGCCAGATAGGCCCCAAAACAAAGTGCTTTTACACTCATATGCAAAAACATTTCTTTTAGTAACACAACTGTGCACTTTCCATGAAGATAGGAACATTAAGAAAAATCACAAAAAATAGTGTTTCACACATTAATGCATAAGTATATGAGAGAACAATTGCTTTGACTGTTTCTCACATTTCAAAAACAAGACATTTGTTAGCTTCTGCTGATTTTGTTTACATGATTTAAATAAAAGTTCAGAAGTATTTCCAGTCATAACCATCTTATTCTATAGGTTTTGCATGTTTTTAAGCTTTCATTACTTCACTCTGAGTTGAAACTAACGAGTACTTCAAGCATACCAAAGAAAACAGTTTAAACTTCATACAGACAAAGGACTAGATGTCTTGCCTGACTTAAGTGTACCTACCCCAGTGCTACACCATGAATGACAGAATAGACTACAAGCAGTATATTCATGTCAGAACATGAGCATCCTTACTTCCTAAACCAAAGATTTCAGCTTGACATCTTCAAATGGGCCACTCTGATTCAGATTAGCTCAGGTGCATTAAATCAAGACAGGGAAGGTATGACGGCTTTGTCGCCTGTCTCATGTATTCAAATGAGACAGCACTGCACCTGTCACCCCTGGGATTCCAGATACTGGCTAAGGCTCTTGCTGCCCCTATAGTGCCTTTTTTAGGCAAGGTTCAAATAACAAATTCACCACCATAACAGGAACAGGCAAGCAAAAACTGAGGATAATGCTACTCAATGCTAGAAGTCTAAATCTCGAAACACCCTAATAATGGGCGACTTCAACTACCCCACCATTAACCGGGAAAACTACTTGTGTACTAACTCCTTAGCTCAATGCTTTCTGGAATTCATAAACTCCAATGCCATGGATCAGTTTATCCACTCCCCCACCAGGGGCAACAATATCCTAGACCTAGTCATTACCAACATGAGTGACCGGTGTTCCACACCTGAAGTCAACTCCTCGTTGGTCGCATCCGACCATAAGCTAATCACCCTTGATAGCCACATCCTGCCCCCACCTCCCATTAAGGAAACCATGGTAAAAAATTTCTCCAAATCCACCTTCATGCTTCTTAAGACAGAAGTGGTGAACTTCATGATACCCACTCAGATGGACAATACAGGTACAACTGCTGAATCCTACACAAATGCACTCTATAAGCACTTACACAAGTGCATGGATCATGCTATCCCAAACAGAACCAAGACGCTATCCTCCAAAAAAGGAAGCCAATCTGGTGGTCCCCTGCCATAAACAAACTGTACAACAGAAGGAAGAAACTGTTGCAAAAGAGAGTAAAATCCCACGAGTGGAGGAGCTCCCTGGTCAGCCTCAGTAAGAAGCTGAGATCCCATATAAGATCCTCCAAAGCTAGCTATGAAAACAAAATCACCACTAATTCTAAGGACAACCACAAAGCATTCTATAGCTATGTCAGGAATCTCAATGGCAACACCCAGATCTGCTCTGAGTTACAGCACAAAGGCACAAAAATTACAGAACCACTGATATTACCAACATCCTGGCAGATAGGTTCAGTGATAACTTTACCCCTTCACCCCCTAAAGGGCCCATATCTATACAGGAAGAATGCAGAGTCCCTGTAATCACAACTACGCAGGTAAAAGCTCACTCTCTAAAGCCAAAAACACAGCATCCATGGGACCGGACAACATCCCAGGCTGCATTTTACATGAACTTCAGAACGAACTGGCTCCCCACTTAGCATCATGTTCAATAATAGCCTCACATCAGGGTTTGTGCCCACTGAATGGTGCACAGTAACAGTTATCCCACTCCACAAAGGGGGAGCCACCATTGATCCCGGGAATTATTGACCTATTAGCCTGATGAGCCTGGTCTGCAAGGCCATGGAGCGTATCATCATGGAACTCATAAACAAAGACATTGGTAACCTCCAAACTCTGGATCCCACCCAGTTCGGGTTTGTGAAAGGCAGATCATGCCTCCTGAACCAGATCGACTTCTTTGAGGCAGTCACAAAAGCCGTAGATGAGGGTAAGGTGGTTCACACAGCAGCCTATCTTGACCTCACCAAGACTTTTGACACCATCCCCCATTCTGGAATTATAGCTAAACTCACTAAACTAGATATAAATCCCTATGTCACAAGATGGGTTGCCAACTGGCTCACTGACAGAACCCACACTGTAAAAGTTTCAGACTCCAAATCTGGCATCAAAGCAGTGACAAGTGGAGTACCACAGGGTTCTGTCCTGGGACCTCTCCTGTTTATTATCTACTTCTCTGAAGTACAGGCTAACACAGAAGGCCTCTGGCTAATGAAGTTTGCAGATGACTGCAAACTAGGAGCCATAGTCGAGTCCTCAAATGATGTGGACATTCTACAGAAGGGCATCACTGAGACAGATGCCTGGTGTCAGAGCCATAGCCTCAAGCTCAATGCCAAAAAGTGCAGTGTCATCCCCTTTGGTAAAAACTCTGTACCCATGAACTACCACATAGGCAGCAATCTACTTAACACCAAATGTGTGATAAGAGACCTTGGGACCCAGGTGGACAGTAGTCTCACCTTTGATAGTCACATCGCCACAGTAGTCAGGAAGTCCTTCTACATGGCACACCTCATCATAAAAGGGTTCTCATCCAGGAAAAAAGAGGTCATTGTTCCTCTCTACTCATCACTCATTAGACCCATTATAGAGTACAATGCCCCTTTTGGTATGTACCTCCTAAGACATCTACAACAACTGGAAAGGCCGCAGAAGTACCTCACAAAGAGGATTACTGGCCTCAAACAAATGCCCTATGCAGACCATCTGAAAGAACTCCAGCTTTACTTCGTCGCATATCACCTACTCCGAGGTGATCTCTGCCTAACATATAAAGATATGTCAAACCCAGAGCTGTTGGACATGCTACACATAAAGAAATCCCAATCCCTCCGAGTTACATGCTCTAGGGACCTAAACCTTGTCACCACAATAAACAGGACATGCTGGAGGGATAGATTCCTGTCCCAGAGACTTCACACACTCTGGAACAGGCTACCCATCTATGCCAAGCAAAGTTCTTCATTAGCACTCTTCAAGAAAAATCTTGATGAGTGGATGGGAAATAGGAAATACACCTCAGGGATCACTTCTGTGTCTCTGCTCAACAGTGGCACAAGAAAATAACTTTATTGGGTGGCATAAGCCAGGGAACCTGGTTGGCTAGTCTTACATAGGTCCTTGGGCCGATAGCCTAGTACCTACCTATGAACCTATGAATCTATAAGCTGGGTATGCATTCAAGTTGTTTATTATACATACACACTCAAGAGCCGTAACTTGTATATATCCTTCATACTTCATATGCTTACTGACTGACTTGTTACTTCTAACACACACACACACATGTTCATCTCCATTCAAGATTACATTCACATTGACTGAATACACAAAATGGCACTGATCTTGTATGGGTTCAGTAACTTATATGCACATGCTGTCTAGCTACAGTGGCTGACTAGATTCAATATACACACTGGTCTACATTCTCCCTCTTTAACTTTGTTTGACATTGCAAAATATAAGAACAAAGTCACATTTAAGAACTAGACATTATTTCCTCATTTCTACAAAACATAACTGATTTCAAGTCCAAGTCATTGTGTATTTAGGATTGGGTTTGCAAATTCTATCTGATATGGTCACCTACAAATTCTGACTGGGTTTAGCAACAGGGACAGTCTTTGAGGACTCATTCAATAATGGAGCATCTAGATTTACATCAGAATTGTCTGAAGAAAGCACACTGTCCTTTTGAATTCGAACAGTTGACGAGTCACTCTGGAAATTAGAGTCACTGGCGTAGGCAATTTGCTGTGGCACTGGTTCTGAGACAGCTGACACATATCTATGTTTCCTTCTGTAATCTATTCCTTCAGATTGTATGATGTAAGATCTTGGTTTCTCGTAAATGTCCTTCATGATTCCTACACGATCATAACCTTTGGATATTTGCATTCTCACAACTTCTTGTTACAATGGTCATTGGGATTTACTGGTTTTATCATACTACAACTTTTATGATGGATGTTTTCTCACAGGTTGGATCTTGACCAGTCTATTGTTCTTTGCATTTGGTACTAACAATTGTTTACTGATTAGAAGAGCTGGTCATGTCTTTCTGGACATCAGTCTTTGAGCAGGTGAACCAAGCAAGTTGTCTCGAGGAATGTTTTTGTGATTAAGTTAAGGAAAACATCAGTACCATCTCTTTTGGATTTCTTCAACAAATGTTTTGCTCTCTAAACTACACATTCAGATAAACCATTGGCTTGTGGATACTCAAGACAACTAGCAATATGAAGAAAGTCCCAAAACTCAGCAAATTTCTTGAACTGCTGACTAGTTAACTGTGCACCATTGCCAGACATAACTTTGTGCGGACTACCATGGGCAGAAAAATGTCTCCTCAATTTTGTAATGACTACACTGGATGTCAAGTTAGGAAGTAGGTCAATTTTAAACCAATTTGAGTAAGAGTCTATAAACATCAATCAAAAATATCTACAGCAACCATTGACCATGGTAATTCAGGAATGGAATTTAGTGTAGCTGAAGCTGTTCTTTTTGTTGATGCAATTTGGTGATGTCGCAAATTGAACATGCTACCATTTCCTTCTCTACATCTTTGGACATAGAAGACCAAAATACAATGCCTCTTGCCCTTCTTTTGTTTGAATCAGTACCTGGGTTACCACGATGCAAAACTGATATATTCCTGTTGCAATGCTTTAGGAATTACCTCCTTTGGACCTTCCATATTGATTTCATCTTCCATCATGAGTTTATCTCTGTAAGGAAAATACTGCTGAATGTCAAGTGGTAAACTGGTTTGTCATGTTGGTCATCATTGACTGATAATGTTTTTCAACTTCTGGAGAACTGGGTCTGAAGCTGTGAGATTTCTTAATTCATCAAGCTGTGATGATGAAAAATTTCTGACTTCCATGACTTCAAAGTCTGAGGTTTCATTTTCACGCTGCCCTGTCATTCGTCATTTTATCCTTAGAAAAGAAAAATGGAAAAATTAAACAACTGTTAGAATTTTCAGGGATGACAATTACAGCACCTTGTACTAATAAGGTCTTTGGTACTTACAAATGTTTGAATTGCAGGATGTGTAGGTTTATTTCTGAAGGTCCCTTCATAGACTTATCAAATTGTAACATAACTATAAAAGTGCCAGTTAGATGTGATTGTTCCTCTACTGGGGTTGTTTATGTTGCTTTATGTATGTCATGCACAGCATTTTATGTTGGCGTGACTACCAGAAGTCTGGGAACTAGAATTAGGGAACATGTATATGTTATCACAACACATGATAAGAATAATGTGCTGTACAATAATTCTGTAAAATGTTCCAATTTTAAGAAATGTATTTTTTCTGTTTTGGATGTGGTACATATGGACTTATGGGGAAGTGATTTTAAGAATGAAGTTGAAAGGAAGGAAGATGAGTGGCAGATCCGGTTGGCTGCTCACCTTCCTCCTGGTTTAAATGAGGCTGTAAATATGAATTTTTTTTTACAGTATAGAATATCTGGCATTTATTCTGTTTGATGCATTAAGGGTTAACATCGGTGTTTTCCTATTGGTTAACTGTTTAATAAATTTGGCTTAAATATGGCTGCAATATTATGTGGTTGTTTGTTTCTGATGAAGTCTTCGGACAAATAGCAGATTAATAAATTTGGTTTACACTAAGAGAATTGTGTCGAGCACCTGTTTCCACCAGTGTACTTTTACACTTTGAATGCTATGCCACCTGTTCGGTGACTGAAAATCATTTGAAACAAATTTAAGTAACTTTGAATAACCACTGACCTGTTTGCGAGTTCACTCCTGGATATTACTCCCCTTCTAACTGTGCACCTCATGTTTTGTTTGCTCCTTTAACTTTGGATCCCATTCTCACACCATGCCGCATGTCTCATGTATTCAGATGAGACACTGAGGCTGGTTATACGTTCAAGTCATTTTTATACATATACAGATCAGGAGCTGTAGCTTGTACATGTACTTTGTACTTCATATGCTTACAGACTGACTTGTTACCTCTAACACACACAGATGTGCATCTGCATTCAAGCTTATATTCATGCTGACAGACTACACAAAATGGCACTGATCTTGCACGTGCTCAGTAACTTATATGCACATGCTGTCTAGCTACAGTGGCTCACTAGGTTCAATATATACACTGATCTACAAGCTTCAAACAAGGAGTCAGCTGCAGTACTCAATGAGTTTTTTTTTTTAAATATTGCCTTACTTGCTATCCCTTTCACACATTTGTTATATATACTAATACCACAAGATATACAATACCAGGCCACTGATGCAGTCTTGTTTACATGTACATGTCAGAATTGTTGCTACTTTTGATTGCAATGCTTTACAAGCTAATTGTGCACAATGACCCTTTTGCAGCACATGATATATGGAACTCATAGGGTGTCAGTTAAGCTGTGGACCCAATTTCTCCCTCATCCAGAACCTATAGGATCCAGCTCACCAGCTGACCCCAGATCATCTGAACTATAGTTAGGGAGTCAAAGTCAAGTTCAGATATCTTAATGTGCTCCTGTTCTAAGCACTTCACAACTCAAACAGCAGCATAAAACAAATACCATGGCGAATGATTACAGCTACTTAAAGTTGTGATATGTTATTAAGTCATACTGCATATCAGAGCAGAGCAAAAAACATATAATATAAATAAAATGATACGTCATAAGCTCAGAAGAGTTCATTAAACTTTTCATACATGACTAGGAGAATAAGAAATGCTATTCAAAAACCTGTAAATATTAGTTAATTTAAAGACATTTCACTCATTGCAGCAATACGTTGCCAGTTAACCTATCTGCTAACATAGTCCAAAATATATGCTAATAAGTTTAAAATACAGTCTCAAAAAAGGATAAATGACAGCAGTCAGACACCCAAACGAGAAACAGCAAGCTAGCAGTGCTATGTCCTATTTCAAAAAAAATACAATTTCTATTCTGATCCCTTTCATAGGGAAGTCAAAAACCTGAGACAATGCTTTATATTTCTTTCAAGAAGGTCAAAGAATTTAAGCTGTTAGCATTGTCGCCTCACAGCAAGAGGTTCTCAGGTTCAATTCTCAGCTGGAGCACCTTCTGTGTGGAGTCTGCATGTCCTCCCTGTGGTCGAGTGAGTTAGTTGGGTGCCGAGCTGGCAACCTGACACTGTAAAAACTCCACTGCCAATCTGCAGACTGGTGAACCGCTCTGGCAATCCCTAACCAGGAAAAGCCAAAAGAAAGTGTCAGTTAGACAAAATAATCCAGCATTATACACAGCCTGTTTGAAAATATAAAAACATAAATCAGCAATGAGTCCAGAAACCAACACAACTCAGCAGTTGTCATTCCCAACAAAATGCAAACTGATTGATAAAATAATGAAATATTAAATCAGAATTTATTTGTCATTTAACTACAGCCATGTTTTGCTATGTGGAAAAAAACACTATATTGAAGAACGATTTTCACCTGGCAGCCATCTGCCTCCACCATGGACGATGTCCCTTTGTGTTATGTAGCATGCAGTCTATACTATATGTATTCCTGAAGCAGGGTTGCTGTGCACCACCAGCCATGTCTCATTATGAGGTGATGGCCCTATTACACAAAAAACTTTACTCTTTGACTTCATCCTTATTGTAATTGTGTCAGCCATCTCCCTTTAATACAAAATTTTTATCCATTTCATTCCATACACAGAAATCCTTAGCAGAAACCTCACAAGACCGGGACTACTACATAAAATGCAGGAAAGCCCTTGTGCATTGAAGAGACAATATAACAGAAGCTTTAAAACAGTTATTAGCTCAATACATAAAAGTTAATTGTTTAGGCTAGATGATATGCACATAACATGAATACAAGGCTATAATTATTATACAAAGAAATAGTGAATTTAACAGAACAGCTGCACAGATGCACATTTTTAGCAAGGTAACTTCCATCACCAGATTCAGAGAACATACAGTAAACTTGGGTACATGTAACACAGAAGCATGCATGCATGGGATATCAGTATGACAAAGAAATGAGACTGAAAGCTAAAGCAATGAGTGCCATTTCTGACAAATTCCATACTTATATAGGCAGGTAGAAGGAATAAAGCAGAAACAAACCACATTTTTTTCTTATAACTCACGACAACAGTAACGAGAAGTGATGGCTGAAACAACTAGGTTTCCTGGCAGCCATTTTGTCATAACACATTTTATATTTATATTTCACGAAATCATAGAAAATAATCAAAGGTGTAACAACTTCCTTTCTTGCATATATCAAAATATCTATAAAGCACACATACTAGAAGTAAAAGCAATAACTAAATACAAGAAAAACAATTTCCATTAAAGATTAATTTTATAGTTTGTCAGGAAGAGTGCTTTGATTGCTGCCATGGCTGAATACTGACCATGAACACAGGGATTTTACATTTGGAGTGGCACTGCTTAAGAATTACACAAATAGCTGCCTTTCAGATGTGTTTAGAAAAATGACTGAGAATCAGTGAGGTACAGCACAAAAAGATTCTTTGCTCCAGATGGTAAGGTGCTAAGGTAAACAGGAAGTGATAGAATGGAATGTACCGGGGAGATACTACCTTTGCCTCCTGCCATCTGTCACTTGCACCATTTAAAGCAAGATGGAGAAATTAGTTTCCCATGGCTACTGAGACTTTGGGAAAAAAAGAAAAGGATGAAGTCTGGAGCATGTCTGGCAGAATAAGTTGAGAAACAAACAACTCTCCTACTGTAGCAGGATAAACGGTTAGAAATTCAAATGCACAATATGCTTTAAATAAACTTGGAAAGGAATCACAGAGCAATAATATTTCAACCAGAAGTTATTTGAACATATTCTGATAAATAGCATCCATTAAAATATAAATAAATGCATAATCAGTATTCAAAAAAATGCTTGTATTGAGCAAAACAAATGAAATTGTAATAAGTGATCTTCATATTGGTGATAAGATTTGAGTTTGTTCTGTAAATCTCAAGGGTATTTTGAATAGTTCTTGCAGCAGTATAGAAATAAATACTTATGCCAGGTTGATTTTGTTAATTTCTCAAAACAGTGTGGATTTGTTTTAATAATTATGAACATTTGGCACATTTATAAGATTTTGTACAGTTCTGCGTTGCTTCCAAATTACAAAATCCCCTGCTAATTTTAGCCATAATTTTTAAATGGAGCTTTTAATTTTCAGTCCCATTTTTTCCTTAATGGATATCAAGATATACTGAAAGCCTTTTAATGCAGTTATCATAGAAATGTTTATTTATCAGAACATGAAGAAGTGAAGGCAGACACACAGCATTAAACTTTACTTAGATTATTGGTTTCTTCTGTAGGAGATGGCAGAATGACAGACTCTGCATTCAATCCCTGATTTTCTTTTTAACAAATAAAAAGATAGGAAACAGAAACTAAGATTAAAATGAAAGACACAAATAAATACCATTTACACAGTACATGCCTAGTATGTCAGGATCCATGCAAATCAGGGCATCGGGTTAAAAATTAAAAACTTTGGAAATATGATTTGTGCATACAGTTGTGACTAATATTGGGATCATATGCCTATGGAAAAAAATCAAGTCAATAAATGCACAATTAAAAATATTTACCTACATGCACACGTGCCTTCATAAATAAATGCATTTATACATACATGCATGAGTGAAACAAACAGTAGCAGGAGTTATACATTTAACCACAATTTGATTAGCACTTTTCTTAAAGATTTGTTTTCTTTCTAGATTGAAGTCAGATGTTAGTAACACTCTTATAGCCTCAGTACACCACCAGGTCATTACTAGACTGTGGGTAATTGTGTTGGAGTCACACAATCACATGTATTTGAAAAAAAAGGGCAGGATGAGAAGGGAAATCAAACCCATAGGCCGTAGTGTTAAGAAACACAATGACAAATATAATATGTGCTTTGTGGCCTGGGGTATTATGTCATGCAGCAGTGAGAAGATGAAGAACATGAGTGAAAAAAGGAAGAGTAGGTATGATATTCTTTTAGGAACTATATCAAACAGTTATGGAAACAGAGACTTGGAGGACCACAGAAATCCAGTAGCATTACTATTAAAGTGCAAGATAAAAAAAAAAAAAAAAGAGGAGGAGGTAGAAGGTGAACAAAAAGAAAAAAAAATAACTGTAGAAGTTGACTCTGAAATAAGTTAGTATTGTCAAAAAGAGAAAAGAAAGGCAAGAACCTACTCTCTTGTAGTATAGTGCCACTGTGGTGAAGTCTCTCAGAAATAGTACGAGTTATGAAGAGTCTTTTCTTTTCTTTACTTTTCAGGTGTGTGATCGGCTGCATGTGGACGAAGAGATGATAACTAAAAAAAAGTGTTTTGTGTGTGTGTGTGTGTGTGTGTGTGTGTGTGTGTGTGTGTGTGTGTGTGTGTGTGTGTGTGTGTGTGTGTGTGAGTGCGTTTACAGAGGGCTCTGATTTCTGCTTTTTCATTAGCTCAGTTTTAGAGCCAATGATAAAATGACTGACTGGAGCACAGTCAAAGGAAGTGATGGCAGATACTGCCATATGTTTTGTATCACAATGATGTGCTTAAAAAGGGTACCCGAGGGAGGTCAGGGTGTAACTTGGCAATTTACATAACTGTCAAATAGAAAAGGTTGTGAGAGAAGATAAATAATACAGAAGACGCAAGCTCACATGTTTTTTTCTTTTTCTGCTGTGATTGTAGAGCAAGTAGATTTGACAAAGCACTGGATAACAAAGCTTTTAAATTAATAGAATTATTTATAAATTCCATTATTATAAATTCCATGACATTTCATATTAAACTAGTAAGGCCATTTGCATGGCAGTTCCCAAGGCCAGTGATAGAGGAACATCTGTCTGTGTGTGTCTGGGGAGGGAGAGGTAGGTACCTTTGCAACAGTTCTCTGGTCCTCTGGTAATACACCATGGAAAGGCTAAGGATGAATATATTTGTGAGATCATTGGTGACAGTATACAGGAGTTCAAGGTCATTGTCTTGTAATACTAAAAGCAAGGTGACGAATTTGCCAACTAATGTGGATACTCCACCTCTGGGTATGAATCCGCCCTTAAGAGAGGGTATAAATGAGAGATAGATCTCTAACATTGTTACTGAGAAAGCACTTTCCTTGGTCTTGAACCAAGTTTTATTAAATAAACAAATATGAATATTTTCAACAGTGATGAGGACTTCTAGTGCTGGTAGCAATTTCTTTAGGCTTCTAGGTTTGAGCAGTTTCCTTACGATATTGGTGTGATTAGGCTTTGTTAGACTAGGAAGTACAGGAACATTTTTCTGCCTAAAAAGGGCACTGAAGGGGTACAGAATGTCCTAGCCAATATGCAGAATTCCTGATGGAAGAGAGGCACAGGCTTTTCCTAGTGAAAAAAAGGTAGGGCTGTTTACTGTCTCCTTCCATGATGACACACATTGGATCCACCCTCCCATGACACCAATTATTTAGTTAATTGCTACATTCAGCTAGCCTACACTTATGTTGCAGCTTCATTCACAGTGAAGGCAGGATACTGCTCAAAATATGATGCTTTCCAGGCTCTTATAGACATGAAGAGTGTTCTGCCATGATCCTCTTCACAGCTTTCAAGCTAGAACACTGAGGGTCATTCACATGTACAATGATCAAGTTGCATGTATATTTTGGGTAAAAGTATCTAAGTGCCTTGGTGACGTAGTCAATCCAAGTACCTGAGAACCTATCAACTGTCACTCTGTCCTTGCTCAGTCTGGTGATTGGAGCACAAGTATATCAAGCTATTGAGTAACCTATCACAAATATTTAATCATATGCATTAGCATGCTGTGGCAGTTATGGGGGTTTAAGCAATTTGTTTTGGTAACTCTTACTTGTTGAAGTATTAATAAATGAGGTTTGGAACAGACCATTTTTTCCAGGGACATCTTCAAGATGAGGGGTTAGCTAGAGTTGCAGGATTTGGGAGGATAGGGGTAGGACATGGTTAAATAGGAATGGATGAGGTTTGGGAAGAAGTGAGGTAGGGGTAGGGAGGGGCTTAAAGGATGTTAGACAAGTGTAACTGAATTAGGAGTCACATTTTGGCATAAACTTGCTACATGCAGGTTCATGTCCTGATGACCAGTGTGTTCCTTGGTCAGGTAGGTCTTTGTTTGGTGGTGGGGATAAGGAGGTGAGTACCTGGTTATAGGTTATGGTTATTTGCATGCAGGTTAAAGTTGATGTCTTTGAATTATTTATTTATTTTTTTTGAGGCAATGGTGTCAGTGGCTCGGATGCATTGTCTGCCTTCACTCATGAATTTGTGGTGTGTGGTGGAGGGCACATGGGGTGGCATGTTTCCTGGCCCATATATATGTGTGAATCAGTAAATGGGGTTATAGGTGGAGTTCCTTGGTGGTGCTCAGGGTGGCCAGTGTTTAGGAAGGGGGCTTGATGCTTGGGAGGTCTAGGTCATGCTTGTTGCTGCTTGTTGTTCCTCTCTGGTTTGGTGCTGTGTGGATCTTGATGGGGCACTTTCCAGGTGTGTCTTGGTCCCTTGGTGGTTTTTGTGTTGATTGGTGGTTCAGTGGCTTTTGCTTTGCCTTCGCGTTTTTTCTTCTGGCAGGTACCCATTGCTGTTTGTTCTGGTGTTGCGGCTGGGCATGGGCAGTTTCCCGGGATGTGAGCTGAATGTTGCCCTGCCGCACATTTGTGGTGTGGGGGGTGGAATGATGATTACAGCTGTGTAGATAAAAAAAAAAAAAAAAAAAAAGAAAAAGAAAAAGAATGGAAGTTAAAATGCACAAATGGCGACCATCTGTTGGGACCATGGTTCACAATTTTGCACTCACTGATACACTCATGCCTGTGGCCAGTGGAGTTGTTCATGTCATTTTGGTATGCCTTGTGTGCAGTTGGCTCCTCATGCCTCTCTGTTGTCCAGATTTTCACAGGGTGTCTGGATGTTACTTCACGTTTTGGCCTGTTCCTCATGGGCCATGTGGCTTTCGGGCAAATCGTTGGCAATTGGGGTCACTGGACATTGGCGTGCCCGAGGAAGTTAGCTGGTTGACTGCTTTTTGTTGAGAGTGGGAGGGTGGTGTCGATGTGGCTGAATACAGTTGCAGTGGCAGTTGTGGGATTGCATTGCGGATTGCTTGTTTCCCGGTGGGGGCGTCTGCTGGAGCTGCGGAATTTTCATTTCTGGGCTGGGTGGAGTAGGGTCTATATTAGAACACTGAACATTTAAAATGTCAAGTGTTCTAATATTGAAAATAGCGAAGAAGCAGAAAACCAAGTTCTTTCATAGGTTCATAGGTTCATAAGTAGGTACTAGGCTATTGGCCCTAGGGCCTATATAAACCTAGCCAAATGTACCCTGGCTTTCTCCACCCAAGAAAATTATTTTCCTGTGCCACTGTCGAGCAGAGCCACAGAAGTGATCCCCGGGGTGAATTTCCTATCTCCCATCCAATCATCAAGATTTTTCTTGAAGAGTGCTAATGAGGAGCTAATGATATAGATAGGTAGTTTGTTCCAGAGTATGGGAAGTCTCTGGGACAGGAATCTATCCCTCCAGCATGTTCTGTTTATTGTGGTGATGAGGTTTAGGTCCCTAGAGCATGTAGCTCGTTAGGATTGGGATTTCTTTAAGTGGAGCATGTCTAAAAGCTCTGAGTTTGACATAGCTTTGTGTGTTAGGCAGAGATCACCTCTGAGTAGGTGATATGCAACGGAGTAAAGCTGCATTTTTTTGAGACGGTCTGCATAGGGCATCTCTTTGAGGCCGGTAATCCTCTTTGTGTGGTATTGCTGTGGCCTTTCCAGTTGTTGTAGATGTCTTTTGAGGTACATACCAAAAGGGGCATTGTACTCTATAATGGGTCTAATGAGTGATGAGTAGAGGGGAACAATGACCTCTTTTTTTCCTGGATGAGAAACCTTTTGTGATGAGGTGTGCCACATAGAAGGATTTCCTGACTCCAGTGGCGATGTGATTATCAAAGGAGAGATTACTGTCCACCTGTGTCCCAAGGTCTCTTATCACACTTTTGGTGTTAAGTAGACTACCACCTATGTGGTAGTTCATGGGTACTGAATTTTTACCAAAAGGGATGACTTTTTGGCATTGAGCTTGAGGCCGTGGCTTTGACATCAGGCATCTGTCTCAGTGAGGCCCTTTTGTAGGATGTCCACATCTTTTGGAGTTTTGATTATGGCTCCTAGTTTGCAGTCATCTGCGAACTTCATTAGCCAAAGACCTTCTGTGTTGGCCTGTACTTCAGAGAAGTAGATACCAAACAGGAGAGGACCCAGGACTGAACCCTGTGGTACTCCACTTGTCACTGGTCTGAAGTTGGATTTGGAGTCTGCTACTTTCACAGTGTGGGTTCTGTCAGTGAGCCAGTTGGCAACCCATCTTGTGACATAGGGATTTATACCTAGTTTAGTGAGTTTATTTATAATTCCAGAGTGGGGGATGATGTTGAAAGCCTTGGCGAGATCTAGATAGGCTGTGTGAACCACCTTACCCTCATCTACGGCTTTGGTGACTGCTTCAAAGAAGTCTATCAGGTTTAGGAGACACAATCTGCTTTTTACAAACCCGAACTGGGTGAGGTCCTGAGTTTGGAGATTACCAATGTCATTGTTTATAAGTTCCATGATGATATGCTCCATGGCCTTGCAGACCAGACTCGTTAGGCTAATGGGGCGGTAGTTTCCGGGGTCTGTGGTTGCTCCCCCTTTGTGGAGTGGGATAACTGTTACTGTGCGCCATCCAGTGGGCACATAGCCTGAGGTGAGGCTATGATTGAACATGGTACTTAGGTGGGGTGCCAGTTCGTTCTGTAGTTCATGTAGAACACAGCCTGGGATGTCTTCAGGACCCATGGATGCTGTGTTCTTGGCATTGGAAAGTGTGTTTTTTTACCTATGCAGCCATGATTACAGGAACTTTGCATTCTTCTGGTATAGAGATGGGCCCTTTAGGGGATGACAGAACCTATCTGCCAGGATGTTGGCAATATCAGTTGATTCTGTATATTTAGTGCCATTGTGCTGTAACTCAGAGCAGATCTGAGTGTTGCCATTGAGATTCTTGTCATAGCTATAGAATGCTTTGTGGTTGTCTTTAGAGTCAGTGGCGATTTTGTTTTCATAACTAGCTTTGGAGGATTTTATGAGGGATCTCAGCTTCTTACTGAGGCTGACCAGGGAGTTTCTCCAATCATGGGATTTTACTCTTTTTTGCAACAATTTCTTTCTTCTGTTGTAGAGTTTGTTTATGGCAGGGGACCACCAGATTGGCTTCCTTTTTTTGGAGGATAGCATCTTGGTTCTGTTAGGGATTGCACGATCCATGCACTTGTGTAAGTGCTTATAAAGTGCATTTGTGTAGGATTCAGCAGTCATACTGTCCATCAGCATGGGTGTCGTGAAGTTTGCCACTTCTGTCTTAAGAAGCGTGAAGTTGGCTTTGGAGAAATTTTTTACTGTGGTTTCCCTAATGGGGGGTGGGGGAGGGTTGTGGATGTCTAGGGTGATTAGCTTGTGGTCGGATCTGACCAACGAGGAATTGACCTCTGGTGTGGAGCACCGGTTGCCCATGTTGGTAATAACCAGGTCTAGGATATTGCTGCCCCTGGTGGGAGTGTGGATAAGTTGATCCATGGCACTGGAGTTTATGAATTCCAGAAAATGTTGAGCACAAGAGTTGGTACATGAGTAGTTTTCCCAGTTAATTGTAGAGTAGTTGAAATCACCCATTATTAAGGCATTAGGTTGCACTCTAATATTTTCCAGTGTATTAAGAAATGAGGAGTGGGAATCCTGGGGCATGGTGGGGGATCTGTAGCAAGCTACAATTTGGATTGTGGTCTTGCCCACAGTTAGTTGCAATTGGATAATTTCAGATGCATTATGCTGAGCAACTAGCCTGGAGGTGTGGATATCCTTAATGAATATGGACACACCTCCACCTTTAGTGTTTCGGTCCAGGTTAGGTGGTCGAAAGGTGTGGTATGAATTATAGCCTGGTAATGCAGGGGTACTCTCTGGAGCCTTGAACCCAGTCTCTGTCACTGCACAGATGTCAATGTTCTCCATTTTAAGGAGTGCCTCGAGAGAATGCATTTTGAGGTTTAGACTTCTAGCATTGAGTCTCAATACCCTCAGATTCTTCTTGCCTGTACCTGTTAGGGTGGTGAATTTGTCATTTGAACCTTGCCTAGAAAAGGCACTATAGGGGTGGCTAGAGCCTTAGCCAGTATCCGGAATCCCAGGGACGACAGGTGCAGGCCATCTATGGCAAAGCATTGTGTCTTGTCGATCATATCATCCCAGGCAGACATATACTGGAACCCCTTAGAATGACACCAGAAGCTTAGCCAATTGTTGAAGTCAACCATTTTGTCCTTGTATTGTGGTATCATTCTGGGTGATGGCAGGATGCTACTCAGGGCTAGGGTCATACCTGCCTGGGCTACAAGATCAGACAGCTCCTCCATGTCCCTTTTCATGTAGTCCAAGGAGGTACATCTCAGGTCATTCACACCAACATGGAGAATGACAGAGTCATATTTGTACTTGTTGTGGAGTGACCTGAGTGCATGCGTTATGTGGTGGATCCTGGCACCTGACAGGCAGCTGACAGTAACTTTCTCCTTGTTTAGCCTGGTGAGTGGAACATCAGTGTGCCTGACTATAGAGTCACCTATGACTAGAGTGTTGGGTACGTTGCTATGCCTTATGGGCTGTGGTTGAGTGGCACACTGAGTTTGTGGGCTATGTATTCAATTTTCTGTTTCTGTTGCTTTGGTATTTTCAGCGCTCTGTTGGAAAGTTGCGGGTCGGGTTCGGGTAAGTGTGCAATTGAGTGCGGGTTAGGTATGTGTGCGATTGTGTGGAAATGAGGGTTAGGGTTAGGGCGCGGGTGAGGTAAGTGTGCGATAGTGACGGACCTTAGGGTTAGGGTTAGAGTTAAGGTAAGTGGATAGTTAGTGGTGTGTGTATAGTTTAGTGTAAAGTTAGGTGTAAGATTTTAGGTGTGTTTGTGTGGATTGCTGTTTGCTTGGTGTGCTTGTGCTGTGTGTATGTGTTTTGGAACAGCAAATTTTTTCCCTAGGAAAAAATTCACTGTCTGAACATTAGATGTTTGGGATTTTCGATTGGTAGGGTTCAATATTAGAACACTCGACATTTTGAATGTTCGGCATTCTAATATAGACCCAGGTGGAGTGTTTGTGGTGGTTTCTCTTGAGTGATTTCGGTGGTTGGGATGGTTTGGTTGGCCCTGGTGTTTCCATGGTTGTGTTGTTCAGTCTTGTGCATTGGTGGTGGTGGTGTAGTGATTCATGGTCTCCTTTTGTCAAGCTGTGAGGAGATTTTCATGGGTTTTTGGAAGGGGGAGAGTGGCAGCTGCCCTGTGCATGCATGGTGCAATGTGGTTTGTCAATGGAATCAGTGAATATGGCGGTCAAGCAGATGTGTACTGCGAGTGCCAGTCTTCTCTGGAAGACATATGCATTATGGAAAACATCTATTCTTCCCAAGTATTAGCAGATTCACTTTAAAAATGTAAGGTTTTGTTTTAATCTGGAGTGTCCTGTTATCATTGCTTGAGGAGTTTGATTTCTTCATAGGCTACTAATTACTGTTATGTACTATTATCTTATAAACTAGTCACATTACATTTTAATAACACAGCTAGTACATTATGTTGCACAAATTTGTGACAAGACATAGGTCAGCCTGTAATGTTTTATCAAAGCTCATGTATATAGTAAATATATTACATTTCATTATAAGAGATAGGGTGCTTTTAATCAAGGAATTAAAATTACTGTGATAATATACACTAATGGCTTCACTGCAGTAAAGGGCACAGTTTTTTGTACTTGTGACATGCATTCTCTTATACAAGATGAATAGTGGCTTGCGCTTATATTGTGGTGTCATCGCATTCCTTGATATATGCATGCCACAGTGAATTAATTTCAACAGCAAGCCACATATCAACATGTTGACCATTTTGGCAGAGGAGAATCTGCAGTTTTACAAGGCTATAGTTTCTCTTATCAAAGAGTAGATTGCCAAGCTTTTTATACCAAGAGCATTTTAGTTTACGTTTTTCGATTTCGAGTGTAGAGCTAAGTTACAGGGATTGTTATGAAACAATTGCGTGGTCTTGGGTTGTGGTTTGGGATGCTGCCCCCCCCCCCCCTTTGAAGGCTGTGTTGGTGGAGACCGCACTTTGGATGTCCAGTTGGATAATTAGTAATGTCTCTAGTGTAATACATTATACGTTGACAGTGGCAGTGTTTGCATTTTCTCACAAAGAGATTTCACACTTTGTCATTCAATAGAATTTAGCTTAGTTAAGAAAATGTTAAGGTAACTGAATAACTGTGAAATTGTGTATGTAAATTAAAAACAGGGATTCATTTTGTTTTTGCTGTGCATCTTAATCTTAGTGTAATTTTGTTCCTCACAGCCTATTACTTGTTACAGATAAACTGCTTTTCAAATCAAATGCCCTGTATGAACCTGTTTATCAATCTGTATACACCACACGTTGTCAACTCTTTACTTTATTGTAACTTGTGAATGTGAATATTATTTACGCTGCATAACTGTGCTGAAAACAATATTGTTCTTCAAAATGTTAATTACAGCATCATGTAATACAGCTTTTCTCCTCAGGCCTCTTCTGAAAATGGGTTACACTAAGTTGGGCTTTCCCAGTCAAGAAGGACAATAAATAAATAAACTTGGAAAGCCACTTGAGTAAGGATGGCAATCTACCGAGTGATATCAGGTTGCCATAAAGGCCTATGGGTATCAAGGTGAAATACACCAAAAGAGAAATAAATGACAGTCCTTTCCTTGCATCAGCATGTTTTCATTTGGACTAACCACTAGAATGACTACCCTTTGTCCAGTAGTAATCAGTAATCAGGAATTGCTTTAGCAGGGGGGCAAGCCACCCTGTACCCCCCAATTTGTTTTGTAGGAATTGGTTTTGCCGGGGGGGGGCAGCCCCACCTGCACCCTCCATGTTTCTTTAATATACTGTTTAGTATTTGCTTTATGTGGGGGGGGGTGTGCTTGCCACATTACAGAAGCAACATGAAACTGCAGTTTTCTATCAGATGTCACAGCTACTTAGGTTCGTGTCTCATGTGAGTTGCATTCAGGTTGTAGTCAGAAGCGTAAGCATTTAATGTTTGCAATGTACAGTATTGCATAATATTGGTGCACAGTGAACAGTGCTAGAATAGCAGCTGAATCATTGTTAGTGTATTTTTTATAATATATTGTATTCTGTTTCTGTTTTTTATGTAGGTGACAGCTAATATGCATACAGTTCAACAATCTATACTTTGGATTTAAGTACCATGCACTTACAGCAGAGGCCAGCTTCAACTATTTAGAAAGTCTTGCATATTCCTTGAAGATGTCTTGGAATGGGAGTTATGTATTTTGGATGATTTACATGATTTTTCTTTCTTGCAGATGGGGTCTCGGAATGCTGCGTCTGTAATTTGGAATAGGTGGGTATAAAATGGAGCCTTTTTCTTTACATTAGAGGGTTTACTCTTCTCTTTTTCATTTTAGATGGTGGTGTGCCGAGTACCAGTGGTGGCAATACACAGTGAATTTGCACATGCTGGAAGCAGTGCCATGCAAGGAGATTACACATGGGGAGCACAAGAGGGCAACAGTTACTGATGGAAGTAAGTGGATTTCAAAGTTGTTGAGTTTTGGTAGAGTATTTACACTGCTAGTCAGAGAAGGATAGGCATTTGAGTTTTGATCTCAGTGTTGATTGGTTGTACAATTTGCTCTATTACCCGTTCAGTATGTTAGATTAAGCTTGGCAGTCATCCCTGTTTTGAGCATTTGCATTCAACAATAAAAGGGAGCAATAGCCATGGGTAAGAGTTGAGTGGTGCACAGGAAAGCCGGAGATGGGCATGTGCGGGGTGATCACTGATCAGCACCCTGATTGTCACTAGGTTACTGGTGCTAGGGCCCTTAAAGTCAGTTTATTTATATTTGTTTTATTTATGGTTATTATGCACTTGTATTTGGAGGTAAGGTATTTTGCTGGAGGAGGATGGGTTGATGTCTGGTAGATGGTATGTTAATAAGTGTTTGTTTTGTACTCAATAAGACATTTCAAGGTTGATGCAGCTTGGTAGTGTAAGACAAAGGGAAGATAAGGTATGTTGAGGGCAAGTTATAGCAGGGTTTGATATTTGCTTAGGGGTAGTTTTGTGTTCTTACTGGTGTTAGGAGCAGCACCAATTTCAGGAGTTGGGGTAGCAACTAGGTTAATGGCTCTAAGATTTTAATGAACTAGACAGTCTCAGGTAAGTAAGATTCCTTAATCCATAGTGCATCCCATGTTGCTCTTAGTCAAGAGGGACATGGGTGATTGTTGCCCGTGTCCAAAAGGAATATAGGTAAACCTGTGGGGGGAATTTACACTTCAGGTTTGGTAATAGGATATAATAGCATGGCTATGGTTGTTTTTTTCTTTGCCTTAATTATGGTTAACAACGTTTTTGGGAAAAGAGTAGTATATTATTTATAGAATCGGCCCCTTTGACATGCAATCATTATATTAGTTGTATCGTGAATCTGTCAAGTGTAGAGGAAATCTTACGGGTGTTTTTGTTAATGCCTCTTAAGTTTCACTGGTGTTTTGTATGCGATAGTAAATGCATTTTATGTAGTTGATGAAGACGATACACCAGTGGTGGTGCATACTGTCATTAAGAAGTTGTGATTATGTGTGGATGAAGTATTTACAGTTTTTCTTTTATAGGTAGGTGGAAGGAAGGTGGTTTAGTTTGGACAGAGCAGAGAAGAGGGCCAGGCTTGCCCTCTTTTGTTCCCTCTCTGATGCTGGATGGTCAATTCAATAAGTTGGAAAAGGAACATGAGGGATTACGCTGCTTGACAAGTACATAAGTAAGCAGAGGAAGCTGCTTATTTGGTTAATGGTATAATGCAATAAATGGTAATGAAAGTGAGCCGTTATGCTGCTTGATAAGTACCGATAAATGGTAACGGAAGTGAGCGAGTACGCTGCTTCATAAGTAGGTGAGTGGAGGTACGGACGCTGCTTACTGATCAGGATGAGCAGGTTTACGCTGTCCTGTCCTAAGGTTATGTTACATGGAGTTATTTCACCTGTATCATATTTGGTTGAAATGAATGAATATTGAGTAACTTTTATGTTCGTGGAAATTTAATAAATGTCGTCAAATGTCATTCGGTGTAATGCGTTTCTTGAAGGGGACAGGAACAAGTTTATTTATTTATTTATTTATTTTTATTTTTAGGGGAAATGACTTGTGTGTTGAGTTCTATATACAACATTATATTTTCTGTGGGATCCAGAAGGCTTTGGGATGGACTTGAAAACTACCTATGCATAAGTAAGTCTGTTGTTAGCTGAGTGATGTGGTTGTGCGATTGCATGGAGTAAAGAAAGAGTGTGTAGTGAACACTGATGACAAGTGCAGATAAAGGATGTGAGAGGTTTTTCTCCAGTTAATACATGAAATTAACTTCATGCATTACAGAATAAAGTATTTCTGTCTTGATAGACAGCCAAAGGAAATCCAAAGTGACCATTAAGTTATCAGAAGCAAAAAGATACAGGACAATGTGAATAATGAACATAAGATGTTTAAATGTCTACAAATCAGGTATACAAAAGCATTGATAAAGTGATATTCTGATAAAAGAAGATGTATTTGAAATTTAGCATATACCTGAACTTTATTGTAGTAATAACGAAGTATTATATAATGTGTTGTATCCAGTAACAAAAATATAAAGTTAGAAAACAAATGAGGTGATCACAGAAAGGATGCTAGTTTGTGTGTAACAATTAAAATATATTTACATTTTGGTCCTTTAGTCATTTCACTATCCTTAGATGCATGTTGTATTTGGATTGACTAAATAACATATTTCTTTAATGATAAATTGAGGTCGCTTCCATTTCATCAACTTTTCGCACACTGCAAATAAAACATCTTCACTATCATTTGGCAAACTAGTCAACCCAGGCTCTTGTTCTGGCATGAACAAACATGAGGTCAGAAAAGTGATCAAATGTTTATTTCAGGTCAAATTGTATTTGATTAGGTGAGTTTGTCTAAGTTTATGGTTGAAACATTGGCTCTGCTGATGCATAAGTGATGTTGCTTTTTGTAATTTAGACTTTATATTACTTGTAGGCAGTTTAACCTTGACTGATCCACATAAAATCAAACCCTAATGAAAGGATGCATGAAAGGCAATAGTTTGGATTCTTTGGCCTGTTCAACACTCCCCATGAGAGACTAAACATTCTAAGATGCCTACATTCTGTATTACTGAGAAATATATTCTTACAAACTCCTCAAGGAAAACATAAAGTACATAAATGATGTTTCTGTCTACAGTATGGCTTTGCAACAAGACTCATGTCCCATCAGGGCAAGAGTGGTGACCCCAAAACTTTATTTTTTAAGTAGTTGTCAAAAAGAGAATACATTTTAAATGTCTTGTGGAACTGATTAATTTGTTTGTAATAAACTATTGCTAAATAAAACAGGCATTGTATTACGATACATTAAAACATGATGGGTTTGTTAGAAAATAATACATAATCATCTAGCTGTTTCTACAGTCAGACTTTACATATAATGCTGCGCACTTCAATTTCTCTCCTGTCTACCTCTCACTCCAACAGCTAGTTTTATTAATCTGTCTTTTACTGTCTCTGCCTTTCCTTGTACCTAATTGAAAAAATATTGTCATGAATTCTCTTTAATGATAACATCAGTACAATGCATACAAAATTAAAGAAAATTTTATACAGTCAGTACAAATAAATAGCAACAAAAGAGAAAATTAACAGCATCTTGAAAATTAAGTGGGAGTCTGAAAGATTTAAATTCCCCTAAAATGATGAACGTATAAACTTAGCAAACAGAATGAGATGCACAGCAGCCATCTACATAGAAACAATCTATGTAGCCAAACAGATGCTGTGTGGAGGTTGTTGGTTGTTGTCATTTTCACAGGACTGAAACCCATGCAATGCAAAGATAGCATCACACTGTCGTCAGCACACATTTGGGGTGTCATACCTAGACATAGATAGCACACTTAAAAGTGAAGCAGGACAGCCATGACACAGATGCCATAAGCAGCACCCAGTGGTAAATAGATTTTAATGGATGATGAGTTATGGGTTGTTGTAGAACTGTGCAGGCCATACCTCTCTACTGTCCAGATATTTGTAGAATATGTAGACTTTTGTCTCATATTTTTAGTGTGTTCCTTGTAAAATTTGTGTTTTTCTAGCAAATCAATGAGGATTAAAGTTATTAAATATTGACATACATTTGAATTTCAGACTTTATATCCTTCAGAAAAAAAATGCATGCTATCACAAATCCTGTTATAGCAACTTTCTAGGTTTATAAGAGCAATACTTAAAATCTTCCCTCCATTTTTTGGCCTTTTGTTCCCCATTATTTTAGGTTTTGTCCAGATTTCTTGAGCTAAGAGGTTAAGAGGTATAGTACAGGCTGGTATTTCTATTGTCATAGCCATTAATTTCAGACAGCATGTCAACAATGAAAAATGTTTCAAGCATTATTGTATAACACAAGTATATGGAAAGAGATCTAGTAAGACTGAGTTGTATGCATAGAAGAGATGCACGGCATCATTAGAACTGACTTTAAGGGAGTATATACTCAGGAAAAGAGACATAGCAACAAACCATGTTATATTTAAAAAGATGCATTACTCAGACTGTGGTGAAATGACACATGTACCCAGACAGTAGCAGAGAAGATGCATGCAGACAGAACACAGCAGTGGTTTATTTAGAGACACTGTAGGTCTGCCTGACAAAACACCTTGGCACATAATATAAGTTAGCAGCATTAGAGGTCAACTGATTTGTTACCCTGCATTAGAAGGCTGTGTTTAATATTCTCTGAGTTAAGGTAATATGGACACAGTATTCTGCACTTAGGGCTTTCTACAGGGTGTGCATTGATGACTATAAATTTTGTGACCATGAAATATTAATTCCTGCCCAGGGATTATGTTACTATCAAGCACAGCATATCTGTTAACAGTGAAATTACTGTATGCTGGTGGCAACTGCTATGCATAATTGCTGTGCACTGCTATACATAATACTGCACAGTGATACATTGAATACAGAAATATAAGGTGTGTGTGTGTGTGTGTGTGTGTGTGTGTGTGTGTGTGTGTGTGTGTGTGTGTGTGTGTGTGTGTGTGTGTGTGTGTGTCACATGGTATTGTATGCAAGTCTAGTATAAAGACATACCTAGTGGGTAAGTTCATAATGTGCATTTATGTTGCAGCCTATCATTGATTTTTTTTACATGTAAGGATAGAATAATTTTAGATGAGTTAAAATCACCTCACACTTTACTCCTGTACTTTGTAGACAATGTGATACAGAAAAGTTTCACTGATGATTTAAAATGTTGCAGTGTATAGGCTGCAGAATATATACATTTTTGTAAATACACTCTAATCAATAAGCCATCATCTACTAACTGTTCAGTATGTACAGTCTAGTTCGAAAACTGTTGGCTTTACAAAAACCCTAATATCCATTAGGGGAGAACTGAGTACTGAACAAGGTTCAAATAGAGAATATGACACATAGCAGAAACATACAGAATACAACCAGAAAAAAACATGGCAAAACAGAAAAAGTGTGTATGAAAGCCTTTGCAAATCCCCCTTGATCAGGGAACCCTAGGTGGCACGTATATTACACAACATTATGTGACATTTTTCTAGCCCAGCTCGGCTATTTACTTTGCAGTCCATGAAGATGCTGTCACTTGCTGCTAGCCTTGCTGTTTCCCATTGTGAGCTACCTGTCTTGGCTGTGCTAAAACTGCTTCCACAAGGAGGTGCTCACTGGCCACAAGACAGAGATACCAGCAGAGAATAACCCATTATAATTTTGACAATCATTTGATTCTAGGTACGTTTAGTGTGGACATGTATATTATAAGGGTCTCAGTGAGCAGAGGAATGCATGGACTTCCTATTTCTGTGGATACTAAGATATGTATTAGCCCTCAAGATACTAATCAAAGGAACCTTCCAGAGACAGGTATGACAGAGACACAATGGGTATCTAACAGGTTTTTACCTCAAGGATACTGTTCTTGGATGAACTCTTGACACATGTGAATCAGTACATCTATTTCCAGGTCACATCAGGACTGAGCCATGACTATAAGTGCTTTTTAATGGGTGGCACATCTCCCAAAAGTACTCAGTGAAACAGACTGCACGCATATTGCAATGAAAGCCCATTCTGGCCCACGGGATGAGCAGTACTGCAATATGAAGAGCCACTTCATCAATTGCCAAGTAGTGAGTGATGCATGGGGGGGGGGGGTGAATGATCAATGTCTTTACCCATCATCCTGCCAGTGTACATGATTCCCATATCTGGCACTCTAGCTCAACACACCACCTCTACCTGCATGACAGGAGGCCCAGTGGTCTTGTTGTTGGTAAGTTGGGGGAAAAAATATATATATATATATATATATATATATATATATATATATATATATATATATGGTTTACTATCAAATGCATGAAAATCCATGAAAATCACAACCGTGAACGGTGATTTCCATCAAGCATATCCCCAACTCATACATATTAAGTAGCTCATAAGGTCGACGCAACAAGATCGACAATGTTCATTCGATATTAATGTTGGCAGCTGCCATTGCCATCCATGCTTCATGTTCCTGCCTTGTGTGCATCCTTCTGAATGGATGTACACATGAATATCGACTTTCCGACTGTCGCTCCTACCATGTTCGAGGAGGAGGCTGTCATGCAACTGAATGTCAACATTTTGATTGTAAACCTATATATATAATTTTATTTTCATTTTTCTAATGCATTTAAGTAATTAAGTTATGGTAAAATATATTGATGATTAATCTAAACCACTTTTTCTTTGTTATGCCCCTACACACTCACACAGACACACACACACACACACACACACACACACACACACACACACACACACACGCACACGTACACATGCAGGCACTCACACACACACACACACACACACACACACACACACACACACACACACGCGCGCGCGCACACACACGCGCGCGCACACGCACACACACCTTTCCTCTCTCTCTTTTTTTTGTCTTTCAGGTGATGGTAGATATTCACTGGAGCCATGGCCCATGACACCAGTGAGGAATCCTAGTGGAGCTGTAGAAGAAACTTACAACACAGTCTTGTCCCAGACCAGTATTTTCACTGACAGAGTCATTGGCCTCCAAAAGTGTCACTTTAGGGATCTGAATATTTTTGCTAGAGCCCTTCAGTATGAACCAGAAACTGTGTGCAGGATGTCTACTAAATGTGGCATTCTGCACAACATGGCCATGTGCTGAAACGATGCTGTCACTGCAGGTCTCAGTTCTGGTCTTACTATGACTAATGGTGACCAGCCATCAGCAGTAGTAAGGCACCCCATGCAGCAGGCTCGTGCATAGCTTATGACTGCACAGGTAAAGAGGCAGTGTTTATTTCAGAACTATGAACTATGACATTCAGGTTATGGGTTCCTTTCTTGTAAAAACACATGGTATATAATTTATGCATGCAATGATATCTGCGGGCTATGCTGTGTGGTCCATGGTCTAAATTCATTGTTTATCGGACATTCCCTCTCATCTTTAAATAATATATTTTTATTCAGAACAGATACTGACATAATTGTCTGCAAAAGTCATCCATTAGTGCTCACAGACTCCTGTTCAGTGATGTCATAAGGTTGTTCACAAAAGTCATCCAAGAGTGCTCATAGACTCCTGTTTAGTGATGTCATAAGTCTCTTCGCAAAAGTCATCCATGAGTGCTCACAGACTCCTGTTCAGTGATGCCATAAGTCATCATATAAGTAATAATCACATTTTTGTTTTTCATAATAAATTCTAGTGAGCTGGTTTGTCTAAGTATGCATGTACTGAATGTCCTTGAGTTGTTCAATTAGCAAAAGTGCTAATTCAGTATTTAACATGAGTTCATCATACCTTGCATTTGAAAGAAAACATACCATTTTTTTCATTTTGCAATGTTTTCTTTGTTTGAAGTATGTAGTCTGATGCAATATTGCACAACAGATTATTTTATTTCATCATACACAATAATTTTTGGCTTCAGAGGCAAAAATATCATGATTTGTGTAGTGTTAAGCATGAAATAGCAGCAGTGTTTATTTACATGGCAGGATACTCACCTTAATCTGCAATTTTGTTATTACCGTTTCCCTGAAAACTTGTATATTATGTGTATGTATGCAACTGACAGCTTTAACAATGTTAGCACATACCGCATTAATAGTTAGTCACTACAATCTTATGTTATGATGTACACTTTTCTTTCAATGTGGTTTTAAGCAGTATCATTACAGGGAAGAAAGGCACACATTGAAAAGTGTCCTAAGTACCCCTCCCCTTTTAAAAAAAAACACTTATTCCCCTTCAAGTTAAACATCTACCTGTGCTTGTGAAGATCAGCTTGCAACAGAAATGTCACACTTGATTCACATTAGTTCAAATGTATCATACACATCCGAAGATAAACTAGGCGATGATACAACTGATATGAAGATGGTCTGTTATGACAGATAGATGGTGACTTGGTCTGATGTCATGCCCTACTTAATGCAGATGATCATTGCATTATCCCTATTCTGTGCCAATTCCAAGTAGTGTTGGAAATTCTCGTGTACGCCATAGTAGACTCTCACCATTCCCAGCTGACTCTTTGTGGCAGGATTCTGAGCCTTAATAAAGTCATGACACATTTTCTGCTGGACAGCCAATGCTTTATGTGTTTCCTAGGGAAGCTGAAACAAATTTCTGTGCCTGGTTCCCTTTGTAAAGGTGTAACTGGAAAATGTTACTCTTGAATGTCTGCCATCATCAAAGTTTTTGTCTAGGTTTGGAGATACTTTTGTAGAAGTGCATGGATTTTCTCCCTGCAAGGATGAGTGTAATTTCATCATGTGCTTGACTTTGTGATGCACTGTCACTTCCTGCAGAGTTACTAACATTGCAAGGTGTGAGATCCTGACATTAAACATAGGGATTGAGAGCCACTGTCCTTAGGCTGCCTCATAAATATAACCATGTAATCATCATCATCATTTTCATCACCATGTCAACATCCATTCTGCTGCTGATATCCTCCAAATTTATTGGTGTACTTTAACTGTTTGTTTTTGTTGCTGACCCTGTAAAAAATATTTGGAATAAAGAAATAGCAATATATTACTCATGCTTATTAAGAGGTGTGGGGGACACTTACCATGCACACTATCTTCATTGTAATTATGTGCAGATGAGAAAGGTTTGCCTATTGATAGTAATTATTATTTACTTAATGTAATCATTCCATGTCTTCATTTAGTTCTCTGTATAAATATATACTATTGTTTTTTAAACCAACCTTCCTGAGCAGACAAGTATTGCTGCTGTGGATATAGCTAATAGCCAGTGTCCACTCCACCTCTGATTATCCCAGTTCCATCTTCTTCTTTGTCACAGTCACCTCCATAGATGGAAAGGAGGTATTGCTCATCAGGTGTTAAACGGATAACTGATGCAGACCCCCTTAATACTGATATGTGCAATGGCATTCTACCTTGCTTCTAGCACATACTAGCATATCATTTGCTCACTTCTTGCACTGTGTTAATGTGCTGTTTCTTCAACTATGAACAAAACGAACGTAGCACAACGACCATAAAAAGAATCTGATCCAGTACCAGGAACTCGGGCAGAACGGAGAACAGTGTACCAGTTGAATAAATTCTCCACCAGGTTGATACCAACTGTTTTATTCCATATAACACATAGTACGTAGATTCCAAGACACAAATAAGCAAGATAGAAATAAAACTGAATAGTGCAACTATACAAAGCACTTTAAATCTGATTCAAACAATAGAACGGTTGAGCGCTTTCGTCTGACAATAACAGATTTCATCAGAACCAAGTTGTTCTCTACATCACCAGTTTAAATACCCAACATTTTGGCGCCGATCATTAATTAGTAATTAATTATTCATTATTGGCTAAAAAATGCATTATGTCATAGTGTATTTTCCACAATAAAAAGTTGCAACTCTTAAAGAACAGTTACATTACATGATATGAACATGGATAAAAACATATTTAAAACATAGTGAAACACATTCGAATGTATATATACGTTCCATATGTGCAAACCTTCCTTGTAGATTAATATCATGTCCTTACTAAAAAGCACACTGTGTAATACTACAATAAATACATAAATAAATACTATCTAAGTCACCCTACCTATGCCAATGGATAACTATATAAGTAAAAGTACCTGCATGAATTCTGATTCTGATAGTTGTATATGTTATATATTAAATATTAAATATTAACATATTAAAATTAGAATAAAAATGTGTGCTAAAATTAAGTATAAAAATGCATATGTAAGGTAAAAATATGCTTTTGTTTGGTCAGTATGCATAAAATATATGAAATACATAAAACGGGGAACATTTGTAGTCACTAGCAACAAAACATGGGAAAAATATGGGAAAAATAATAATAATTACTAGTACCAAACTATGGAAAATTGATGTCTACAGTGGACAAAAATGATTGCTCTAATCTTCCATAGTATCATGGGCATCCCAAAATTAAAAAAAAGGTTTAATACTGATATATTCATTAATACCTGGATGTGTGGTAGCATCCAGGAGTATTTGCCATCTACTTTCCATAGCTCCCAATTTGGCTTTCCAATTACCACACCCCACAGTACTGACTACCTGGTCTAGTATAGCAAATTTAAAGCAATGGTCCTTACCATTTGCTATGATGTGTTTGCTTAATGCATTTTTCTCGTCACCTTTCTTCATCTTATACGTGTGTTCGTAAATCCTAGTTTTAAATTTTCTTTCGGTTTTACCTACGTAATATGCATTGCATATTGTACATGTCGCTAAATATACTATCCCATGACTGTTACAATTTCCAGTTTTAAATTTACATATGCTATGGGTAGTATTCACCAACTTTATACTATACTCCTCGTTTATGTATTGGCACTGCTTGCATGTACCACATTTTTTCGTTCCCTTGGTTATGCTTTGTTTCCCCTTAATGTTTTTATCATTTCTTTCAATCAATCTTTTAAGATTACAACCAGTTTTAAATGTAATACTAGGTGTATCTCCAATTGTGTTCCTACCTTCTTCGTCAAGGTTAAACATATACCAATGTCTATATAATATTTCCTTAACTATATTGGTAAAGGGGTTGTACATAATAACACATACACGTCTGTTAAATGTGTTCTTTGGATGTTTATCCATTTCTACTTGGCCTAATAATGGTTTGTATTTCTTTTCCCATTGGGATTTAACATAGTTGGTCACATCAGTCAACATACCACTAGGGTATCCTCTATCTAAAAATAGCAGTTGTATAGTATCAAGTTCTTTAGACATAATTTCTCTGGTAGATGACATTCGTGCGGCTCTCACACATTGTCCTTTTACTATATTCTTAAACATGTGGGGTGGGTGACAACTCCCATACTGGATATAATCGTTAGAGAATGTGGGTTTTCTATACAATTTAGATGTATACCCAAAATCATCAGAACTAATATAAATGTCTAAGTAGGCTATTCCCTTTTTCTCTATAGTGTGAGTAAATTTTAAGAATTCTGTTGTATTATTTATGTAATTAATAAAGGACTGAATACTTTCCGTTTCACCCTTCCACACAATTAATATGTCGTCTAAGAACCGTGTATATAACAGCATTTGTTTATAATATCCACTAGTGAATATGAACTGCTTCTCCCATTCTAGCATCACTAAATTTGCAAATATGGGCGCACATGATGCACCCATAGCCACTCCCCTCGTTTGTCTAAACGTTTCACCTAAAAATTCAATATAGTTATGGTCAAGAATAAGTTCCATCATACTCATAATAAGCTGTATTTTATCCCAAGTAAATCCAGAGTATTTCAACAAACTGTTGCTAAAATATTCTAGTCCTATATCTTTGGGGATGCAGGAAAATAAATCCTTTACATCCACCGTAATGAATGTTAAATCTGCATCCCATACATCTTGGTTCAGTTTGTTTAATAGGTTCCAAGAGTCCTTAATTAGATGAGGAACTTTGCCATAAATATGTTTAGTCCAGTGGTCCACTGTAACACCTAAATTAAATGTTTTCGACTTTGACCCAGATATAATAGGTCTTAATGGTGGATTCTGTAGGTTTTTGTGGATTTTGGGGATACCTATAATATGTGCCAAAATGGGGTATTCATTTCTTAAAAAATTGTATAATTCTTCAGTAATTCTATTGTCCAATAGGTACTCTTCTATTACTAGATCTATCCGTCTATGACCAATGTTGATCTGGTTCCGTGAGATGACTTCATAATTACCTGAATCAAACAATAGATCATGGATTTGTTGTTGATACTCACATGTGTATGTTACTATAATCCCCCCTCCCTTGTCAGGTTTCATGATTCTGACATCTTTATTTGATATTATATCGTCTAACATTTTTCTTTCTTTTTTAGTAAGATTGTCCTTGAAAAGACAGTATGGTTCGGCTCCTTTCCTAATTTTATTATATGCCGCATAAATATCCCTACACACTGCTTGTTCATAGAGTGCCACCTGTGTGTTGTTTGGGGGAATATATGTGCTTTTCTTCACCAGTTTGTTTTCATAACCTAAAGGGGGTCCAGCGTTATCTTTGAATTGGAATGCCAAATTTATTCTCCGACAGTATAGTTTTACCTCTTTAATAGTATCAAATAGGTTAAACTGTCCCGTTGGAATATACTTCATTCCTTTACTAAAAAGTGAAAACAATTCTCCCTTAATTTCCAGATTGGTATAATTGTATACCATAAATCTTTTAAAATTGTAAGTCTTAGGATAACTGTTGGATATATTAGTCACAATGTGGTCACTGTCACATATCCCATCTGTCTTAATATTATCTAAATTATCCAAAGGTATGATACCATTGTCTAAGTTGTTCTCTTTCAGTACCTCTTTTGAAATTTCTTTGGGGCTGGAAAAAACCTGCCCCCTTGAAAATTTGCATTACCATCCTGTCTAGCATATGCTCGTTTCCTTTCACTGTGCTCCAAATGGTTGGTGTTGTTCATTTCTCTTCTTAATTGTGGCCAAATATATGCTCGACCTACCCTATAATGTTCTGCATCTCTCTCCATTTTATGTGTCTTTCTGAGAGTTAAATAAGTTCAGTTACAGGCTTGTTGTTCCTGAACTGTTTGAAAGTTTCTGTGAGGCCATTTTTGCTTGGGCTGAAGGAGGGTCTCTCTGTTGATCAGTGGCAGTGACTAACATTGAGCAGCTTCCCTGCCCCCCGTAGAGGTGGTTACTGACTTGAAACTGTAGTTTTATTTTCCCTTTTGGGTCTATTCCTGCTTCTTTCCAGCCCCTGCTATCAAGCACGCTTTAACGTGCTTTAGCGCAATTTAGCGCGGAGTTGCCACTAGAGCAGCATCGGGCAGCGCCGGTTAAACAAGGTTAAACTCTTTCTGGCTCCAGAAAGTCTTTTCTTCAATTTTTCCCTTAGAACTGTTCTGTTGGGAACCTAAACAGTTTACACCTACACTAAAAAGTGCAGCACTTGCTCCAAATAGCTTTTTCTTCTCAAAAAGCTCAACACTTGTCTTATAAGCATATCCCTTGTCTTATAAGCATTCTCTTTGCAGGTCAAGCACTCCTATATTATACAAATCTCTCACTAGCAAAACCCCCCAGGAGTGCCCACGTCCCTGCTAAGCCCACTACTTTTCTGTCTCATACCAACTCATAATTCTTTCTAACATGTCGAAGGGTCAGATGCTGGCGTCCTCTCCTGCCCAGTTGGTGAATCTGGGAATTCTGAGACAATGTTACAATTTCCTCATGTACACGGACAACCCTCTCCTCCTCCGACGTAACACTAACACTTGTGAGAGATGCAGCTATTTAGCCAGACTGGAGGCTGAGCTCTCTCAACTCAGGACTGGCAAGATCAGGCAGGAGGAGAAGGCAACTACACCCACCACAATACCAGTCTCACATAACTCAACCAC
This sequence comes from Protopterus annectens, assembly GCF_019279795.1. NCBI lineage: Eukaryota > Metazoa > Chordata > Ceratodontiformes > Protopteridae > Protopterus > Protopterus annectens. The sequence continues at coordinate 1,526,924,190 of NC_056728.1, read as the reverse complement.
ACCACTGAATCAAACACATAAACACACTAAGACATACTTGGAGGCTCTGAGTAAAAATTTACCTAAACAGCAGAGGCCTCCAAAGCAGACACCCAAGCAACTGCAAACTCAATACACCACACAAACAACACATAAACAACAAAATCAGTGTGCAAAGCAGTCACTGCCCTTAAGGCCAAATACAACACCAAACATACTTGTCATAGGTGACTCCATAGTCAGACACACTGACGCCCCGCTCACCAGACTGAGTAAGGAGAAGGTCACAGTAAGCTGCCTGTCGGGCGCTAGAATCCGCCACATAACACAAGCACTCAGGTCTCTCAACAGCAGGTACAAGTACGACTCAGTCATTGTCCACGCTGGTGTCAACAACCCGAGACACACCTCCTTGGACTACATGAAAAGAGACATTGAGGAGCTCTCTGATTATGTAGCCCAGGCAGGTATGACCCTGACCTTGAGCAGTATCCTACCTTCACCTAGAATGATGCCACAATACAGTGATAAGATGATCAGCTTTAATAATTGGCTTAAATTCTGGTGTCATTCAAAGGGGATCCAATGTCTGTCTGCCTGGGATGACATGCTGGACAAGCCACGCTGCTCAAGGGATGGCTTGCACCTGTCACCCTAGGCTTCCGGATATTGGCAAAGGCTCTTGCCACCCCATAGTGCCTTTTTTAGGCAAGGCTCAAATTCTAAACCTACCACCCTAGAACACAAAAAGTAAAAACTAAGGGTAATGCTGCTCAATGCCAGAAGTCTCAATCTCAAGATGCACGCACTCGAGGCCCTTCTCAGTATGGAGAACATTGATGTCTGTGCTGTGACAGAAACCTGGTTCAAGGCTCCTGAGAGCACCCCAGCACTATCAGGTTTCACCTCATATCATGCATTCTGGCCCCAAAATCCGGACAACACCAAGAAAGGAGGGGGGGTGTCCATATTCATAAAGGACACCCACACCTCAAGGTTGGTGGCAATGCACGATGCATCGGAGACCATCCAGGTGCAATTAACCATAGGCAAGACTGCTCTGCAATTTGTAGCATGTTACAGGCCACCCTCTCAAACTCAGGAACCTCACATGGCCTTCCTGAAAACAATGGAGGGATAAATGTATCTCCAAACACCATCATACTAGGTGACTTCAACTACCCTAATATAGACTGGGAACACTACTCAAGCCCAAACACTCTAGCCCAAAGGTTCCTGGAGTTCATAAACTCAAATGCCATGGAACAACTAGTCACCATCCCCACAAGAGGAGAAAACATACTTGATCTCATCATCACGAACATGGGATCACAATGTTCAACACCGGAAGTATACCCTTCACTGGTGAGATCAGATCATAAACTAATCTCGCTGGAGGTCCTCATCCCGCCCCCACCTGAAATAAAAAAGACCACAGTGAAAAACTTCTCAAAAGCCGACTTCACACTTCTAAAAACTAGTGTGGTCTCCTTTAAGGCCCCTGAGCCAGTGGTAAACATTACTCAAACCGCTGAATCACTTACAAATGCCTTCTACCAGCACCTACAGGACTGCATGGATCAGGCAATCCCAAACAAAACTAAGACTCTTTGTACAAAGGCAAGCGTCCAGTCTGGTGGACCCCAGCCATAAACAAGCTCTACAACAAAAGGAGGAAGCTACTACAAGATAGAGCATAATCCTTGAAAGGTAAGACACCTTTGATCATTATAAGTAAAAACTAAGAGTTCTCATAAAATCATCCAAGGCAAATTTTGAGAGAAAAATCGCCAAGGACTCAAAAGACAATCATAAGGCCTTCTTTAGCTATGTTAGAAACCTAGGAGGAAACTCCCAGATATGCTCAGAATTAGTTCAAAATGATGTGAAGATTACTGAACCTACACACATTGCCAACATACTGGCTGACAGGTTCAGTGCAAACTTCTCCCCTCCCCAAAAGGAGAGATATCTATTCCAGAGGATTGTAGCCCCCCAAACATCTCCAACGCCCAGGTGAGAACTGCTCTCTCCAAAGCAAAAAACACAGCATCCATGGGACCGGATGGTGTCCCCGGCTGTGTGCTCCATGAACTCAATGAGGAATTAAACCCGCAGTTAGGACAGCTGTTTAATCTTAGCCTCACCTCAGGATACGTACCCAAGGAGTGGCACATGGCGACTATGGTCCCACTTCACAAGGGCGGTGCCTCCACCGACCCTGGAAATTACCGTCCCATTAGCTTGACAAGCCTTATCTGCAAAGCCATGGAGAGGATCATAATGGAACTCATAAATAAAGACATAGGGAACTTGTAGACTTTGGATCCAACCCAGTTTGGCTTTGTCAAAGGCAGATCATGCCTTTTAAACTTGGTTGACTTTTTCGAGACAGTCACCAAGGCCATTGATGAGGGAAAGGCAGTCCATACAGCCTACCTTGACCTGGCAAAGGCCTTCGACACAATACCCCACTCAGGTATCATCGAAAAACTCATCAGCTTGAATGTAAACCCATACATCACAAGATGGGTTGCAAACTGGCTAAGTGACAGAACCCACAGGGTCAGAGTTGCTGGAGCCATGTCAGACTCAAAGCCTGTCACAAGTGGTGTCCCACAGGGCTCAGTCCTGGGTCCACTCTTGTTCGGCATCTACTTTTCTGAAGTACAAGCAAACACAGGAGGGTTATGGCTGACAAAGTTTGCAGATGACTGCAAACTGGGCCATAGTCGAAAACACATCTGACACAGATATCCTTCAGAAGGGCCTCACAGAAATGGATAACTGGTGCCAGAGCCATGGCCTAAAGTTAAATGCCAAGAAATGCATAGTCATACCCTTCGGGAAAAACAAGGTTACCCCTAGCTACCATATAGGTGGCAATCCACTGAGCACAGAAGAAGTCATCAGGGATCTGGGGACCCAGGTTGACAGTAGCCTTTCGAATGACACTCATGCTGCTAAAGTAGTTAGGAAAACCTTCTACATTGCCCACCTGATCATGAAGGGATTCACATCTAGATCAAGGGAGGTCATCGTCCCCCTGTACTCATCACTCATTAGACCTATGATTGAGTACAATGCCCCATTCGGAATGTATCTGACCCGACACCTGCAGCAGCTGGAAAGGCCCCAAAAGTTCCTCACCAAAAGGATAAAGGGTCTCAAAAATATGTCTTATGCTGCCCGACTGAAAGAACTCCAGCTCTATTCAGTTTCATACCGCTTGCTCAGAGGTGACCTGTGCCTAACATATAAGGCCATGTCAAACCCTGATTTGATGAATATGCTTCACCTCAAAAAATCTAGATCCCTCAGAACCACAAGGGCGGGAGACTTAAACCTTGACACGGTTATTAATAGAACGTGCTGGAGGGACAGATTCATCACCCAGAGACTCCCTATGCTGTGGAACAAAATCCCGGTACATGTGAGGCAGAGCACCTCGCTGGCCTTGTTCAAGAGGAATCTTGACCAATGGATGGGGGATCGCAGATATACCCCAGGGATTACTTCAGTGTCACTGCTTGACAGAGGCACAGCAAAATAATAGGCATAGTTTTATTCAAACTAAAGGGGTGGCGAAAGCCAGGTAACTATGGGCTAGGCTTATAAATGCCCTTGGGCAGATAGCCTAGTATGAACCTATGAACCTATGAACCTATATATAGTCTTCATCTTATAACTGGCTGTTTGGAACTGTTTAAAATATAATTCCTGCCATTTGTCAAATTCCTTGTCTCCTGTAATTTCATCATTTAGTTCTTCTAACTCGTTGTATAGCTTCGCTACCTTTTCATCATAATACTTCATCAACATTTTCATATACATACTGCCAAACAAATCAAATAGTTTGTTAAAATCCTGTTTTACTGTATTATTATATTCAATCCCTAGGGGTAACTTAAAAACCGCAACCCTTTAGGCACAATGTTAGAATTCATGCATTTCTCTAAATATACATTGTCTAATTTAACACTTTTAAACTGTATTAATTTTTTACCCATGAGATAAATTTTGTTTTTCATATTGTTAGTTACTCCATTAAATGCATAGGATTCCTGTCTAAAGTTACATTCACCATCAATTTCAAACACATATTCATCATTCAAAAAATCTTGCATAAGCTTATCATTATTTTCTCTATCATATCTAGGTACATTCTTGTCGTATTTCCCTTGAACTTTATTACAAGTGTTTGGGCTAGATATAAAGTCTTTAAACACGGTACCTGTGTGTATCTTGTTTACATTTTTCTTAGTCACATTTGAATAGGTTTTATTTCTCTCCCGTACTTTTGGTTTAGCCCCAAGTCTCTCTGACTCTTCTTTGTGGTGAAATAAACTGAAGTCGAATGTAAATTTGGCTTCAGATAACATATTTTCACCCAAGTCCTTAATGTCAATTCCTGTAGCCGGCTTTGCTGTTTTTTTATCAATGATATGAGAGTCCTGCGGTTGTCCGTTAGGGATATCACCCATACTGTTATGTTCGATGCGTTCCGCTATGAAGGGAGGGGTAATCAAAACATTTACCCCACGTTGAGGTGAACTAGTGTTGTTTCCAGCCTGTACAGAGGCTGCTAGTTTCCCTACTAAATCCAAAAGTCTGGTTACATCCGCTTTCAGCGTGGTAACTTCCGCTCTAAGTGATGCATACTCCGCTCCACTCAATGAAGTATCCGAAGGTGCTGGGTCGGTCATATTCCAACTGTGAACAAAACGAACGTAGCACAACGACCATAAAAAGAATCCGATCCAGTACCAGGAACTCGGGCAGAACGGAGAACAGTGTACCAGTTGAATAAATTCTCCACCAGGTTGATACCAACTGTTTTATTCCATATAACACATAGTACGTAGATTCCAAGACACAAATAAGCAAGATAGAAATAAAACTGAATAGTGCAACTATACAAAGCACTTTAAATCTGATTCAAATAATAGAACGGTTGAGCGCTTTCATCTGACAATAACAGATTTCATCAGAACTAAGTTGTTCTCTACATCACCAGTTTAAATACCCAACATTTTGGCGCCGATCATTAATTAGTAATTAATTATTCATTATTGGCTAAAAAATGCATTATGTCATAGTGTATTTTCCACAATAAAAAGTTGCAACTCTTAAAGAACAGTTACATTACATGATATGAACATGGATAAAAACATATTTAAAACAAAGTGAAACACATTCGAATGTATATATACGTTCCATATGTGCAAACCTTCCTTGTAGATTAATATCATGTCCTTACTGTTTCTTCAACTAGCTGATTAATGTTCAGGAAAATTTGATTCCAGGCTTTTGTCATCTCAGCTTGTTTGCTCCCCCCCTTTACCATGTAGACATTTATCATATGTTCTAAGGACTGCCACGAGGATGTGAGTTTCCTCATGGCTGAAGCTGCCCCTTCACTGCCTTGATCTCTTGTTCTGCATCATTACTGCTCATGAAAAAATATGTGGCAGTTATGCTCAAAAACCTTTTGATGTAATCATCAGTCAAACTACACAACACTGACCATGTCAGCTTGCTATCCTCCTATATATAAAGGAACATAAGACAAATCCCATAAGTATATTCACATATAAGGTCTTAGTCCAGCCAAGTAAAATAGCATAAAAACATTTAGAACAGCAGATAAATTTGTAACAGTAAAGCAATCACTTTTATTACAGGCTCCTCCTTCCCCTAACACCTACCATTTTCAGCTATTCATAATACTGTTAATTTTCATTCTTCAATGGCACTTAGAAATCTTCAATTACGTATATATGTATGTTCAGTAAACAACACATTCTTAACACTTCAGTACTTCATAATTAAGGGCAGTGCAGTGGTGTAGCGGTTAGCGTTGTCACTTCACAGCAAGAGGTTCTCCATTTTGATTCTCGGCTGGGGTGCCTTCTGTGTGAAGTCTACATGTCCTCTCTGCATTCACATAGGTTTCTGCTGAGTGATCCAGTTTCCTCCCACAACATGCAGTAGGTGGATTTGACACTCTAAATTGACCCTAGTTGTGAGTGTGTGTGGCGCACCCTCTGAGGAGGGTTGGGCCTTGGCCTAGGAACCTGAGGCTGTAAAACCTGTAACTGCTACAGAACAAATGAATGCTGAAAGGTGCTCATTGCCTGATGTAGCACATGGTGTGCAAACTGGAGAGAGAGACTTCACAATTAAAATACTGTATTTCTCCAGTGTATGTACAATCAGCAAATTACAACAAAGTAATGATTTTCTCAGGGACCACTAATCATTTCCATTGCTACTGTAACAATTTACAATTGACAGCTTTACACTATTTACTAAAGCCTTTGTAGCATGCCCATCATATCAGTAAAATAAATACTTCTTGAAATGAACTCACTAATTTTACATCATTTTGAAGTGCTTCGCAATAAATGACACCATTTCTATTTTTTCTTGCTTTTAAATTCCAGGGTTTCCTAAGTCACTAGCCACCTAACTCAAGTATTCCCAAATTAATATGGCAGTATTAAACTATTTTGCATAAGTTAATATCCATTTACACATGCTGTATACAAATTAGGCAGTTGCATGCTTGCCTCTTTTAATCATAGCAATAAGTGAATTTTTGTGGCCACTTATGCACATAAATCACTCTTGTCTACTCATGAACACAGCCTCAAGTTCATGTGAAAATGCTGATGACAGAGTCAGCTACAGTCCTCAGCCCTTCCCAGCATCCACAGAAATGGACAGATATCCTCAGATATCCTCAGATGTTTATGTTTAGGAAAAGCAAAATGGAGTCACATGCATGACAGTTTGTACAACCATGAAGTCTAATTCCTGCCCATCTAACATCATTTAGCAAACCTGATCACCTCAAAGTACTCAACATATGATAAAAGTTATTACCCGGACACACAAGAATATTTATTTCTACAAAAATAACCATTTACAAAAAAATTAATACTGCTGGTCTACTGTATGAGGCGTTTATAAATATCATTCAGTTGTAATACTGAAAGAGTGGCAGCTAAGGCAATACAGAGCAGCAATAGCAATTGTAAGTGCTATAAGTAAGTGCTATAAAGAAAAATGACGGCTGCATACTGTTTTTTTCATCTACTATATAAATTAAATGTGAATGTAATGCATTCTTTAAAAAAATGTATGTGACAAAGCATATTTGGTTAAACCAAACTTGCCAGTAATAACAATATTATCTGGTCTCATGCCCCTTTTGGTTAACTGAGTTTAGTTAAGGTTATGTCACACACCAGAGAGAGTAAGTCTATACCTGTGAACAACAGCCCTTGTCACTCGTTCTCAGATCTTGTTCTGGCATTTATAATGATGGCAGAAGTTGTGAAGGCACAAGGTCACACTCTGAGCTGGTCAGATAAAATGACAAAAATTGTGGTCTACCTTCTTATTGACTCATACCTGGATAAGATCCAGGCATAAATAAGGGGCAGACAATTGAAAAAGATAGACAGCTAGCAGAAAGTAGATGTGTATCTGCTATCCCTGAGAAGGGTCACATGCTCCGGCCAATAGTGCAGCCACAGGTCTGATGATTTGTAGAAGCATAGGCTCAGTCAGCAGAATTTTTTTGTTACATATCTATTTGTAAACAACATTTTTAAGAGGACAAGTATGTTGTCTAAATAAATAGGTGGGTCAGTGATCACTTAGGCTGTCAGGGAGACAGCCAGATTGGTAGTAGAGGGAAGGTGTATTGGTGAGGGTCCAATCCAGTACTGATTGTTTTTGACTGTACTTGTTAATCCTGGTTGGATATTGTATCACTTGGCAGAAACCATATAGATTAATAAAACTGGATGTAATATCTTTTGGCTTTTCCCAGTTAAGGGTTGCCACAGTGGAACTCCAGTCCTGAAATGATTGGCAGTGGATTTTTATGGTGCCGAGTTGCCAGCCCAATGCCCAACCTTCAAAGAAGGCACACCCATTCACGCACCCACCTACCTGCAATAAAATTGGATGGGTTGTTGGAAATGCAGGTTGACCAATTTAGGTTAAAATCTCCCATTATAATGGTTTTCTGTTGATATATAAAAGCACACCAGCAAAGAAGGTCTTCATTGGAGGTTGTGTTGTTTCCGGGGAGTATGTAAACTGCTATGACAATGATGTGCTTGTTAGAGTTAATTTGGAGGCGTGAAAGTAAGATTTCAAAATCTTGGGGTCTGGGTGATTTCCAATTTGAGGCTGTACTTGTAAATTATGGTTAAGCCACCACCCCTCTTGTGAATCCTGTCCAGTCTAAGGATGTTTGTGTGGTTTTAACCATTTTCTGTTAGTATAGCTATATTGTGAGACTATTGCTAAAGGGTAACATGAAATTCAGAAGTTTTGTTCAGGATACTTCTTAGGTTCATTGTCAAGATAAAGACACCTTTTTTGCTGTGTTGGAGATGAGTGAAGTTTGGGAAGAGTGGGAAATTGAAAGAGTGGGGTATTTCTTGTGTTAGATGGTGGCCTGGATTGAGTTGGATGGCTCCACTTTGTTTTATCTGTGCTGGTTTAACCAGAAACAGGTGGGTAAGCTTGATAATAGGTTTAATGTATTTGTGCAATAAGTTTGGTCTTATATTAAAATGTACATATTTGAATGAAAAGATCTCGACCATGGAGTTGTTGTATAGGTGTGGTGATATAATAGACTTGGTTATTAGGTTATCGGGGATGGTAGTGAATGGGTTGGTGGAGGATTGGATGATGGTTACTTGTTACTTTTGGTAGGATGTGCAAAGTTGTACTGTGATGAGCAAGGTCCATAGTATAGAGTTTTGGTAGAACATTACGTATATATTTGAATGCAGGATATTGCAACATATGTATAAGTAAAATAATAATCTGCATACATAGGTCTGTAAATCATGGATACCCATCTGAATGAGTACACATCAGACTATTTTTTTCATGTATATCAATCTATGCATTTATACAGAAACCAAAAAAAAGAATGTTTGCATTGCCACATAAGTTCATGTTTGTATTGCATTACCTAACCTAGTAGTTAAAGTACATGCAGACAGTTTTTCTAAAGAAACGATATTGTTTGTGCCAAAAACAATATTTATTTGTATAGTAATTGTATAGGGCAGTCATTTCTTCCATAATGGTAATTGCACAGACAAGATGGCTGAAATCATTCAGACACCACACCCTAATCAGAGTACAGACTAAGGAAGAGGTAGAGGTTGCAGTGTCAAGTGAATGACCAGCACATACTTTAGTGAGAAATTACCACTCATATTATTTCCGTATAACTTCTGTATATGTTTTTTTTAAACTCTCCACTTATATATGTATAATTATTAGGCAGAAAACTATATATAATTATAATTACTAGGCAGGAAACTATAATGCACACATTTTGTATAGCTAAGGAACTGAAAATTCCATGAATTGTTATGTGTGTGTGTGTGTGTGTGTGTGTGTGTGTGTGTGTGTGTGTGTGTGTGTGTGTGTGTGTGTGTGTGTACACCTTCTGCCTGAACACAATTCACAGGCTGTTACAAGCAAAGTGTAACATTTCAAAATACTTTTCACCAAATGGACAAGCTGTTTACACCTATAAAAGTGTAGCTGTTTATTTATTTTTAACTTGCAATAAAGGGAAGCTATTTTAAAAAAAAGCATATTAAGGAAGTATAGCAGTAAATGAAATGATTGAATTGTAGTACTAGTGATTGCAATAATATTAAAGAAAAAAGAGGAGAAATGTGGATAAACAACATTTGTCTTATGTCTTTTCTTTATAGCCAACTTGGAAAAAGAATACAGTTGCCATTAGCAGAGTAGGAGAAAAACTAGGCTTCTTAAAGCCACTGGCAAGCATGGATAAAGTAGTACATAGTATTGTGTATTTAACTGATTTAGTATACTAAAAAATAATTTATGAAGCAAGGTAAAGAAAGCACTACAGTGTATCCAATGCATTAATCAAACCAAATGTGTAATTGCAAATGTGAAAGATATATCAGTATATAAGTGCAGTGCTTTGTCTTTAACTGATTTTATAAGATGTAAGTATTTATAGGGTGTTTTCCTTACAATATTGCAAACAAATGCATATCAAGAACAAATATGATCATTTATATAAGTATAGCACTCTGAAAAATGCAAACCCACCAAAACATGATAGTAGTATACTCTTTTTTTCCAAGTAAATATAAACATTTCCCATATCACTTCATACCTAGTATGCATAAACATTTCTCATAGCATTTTTCCCATGTACACATAAACACTTCCTATGTCATTAGTCCCGTGTATGCATAAACAGTTACTGCAAGTTTTGTTTTATTTCAATAAAGATTTATAAAAGTAAAATTGTTTTACAGTAAGAAATTCAATGCTCTGTACCATTATGTGTGGATATTGTGTGTGTATTTTCTCTTTTGTCTCTCCTTGCTTTTTTCTCTGTTTTTCTAAATTTAATTTGTTGTGGGTGGCATGATGGTGCAGTGATTAACATTGCCACCAAACAGCAAGAGGTTCTCTGGTTTGATTGTCAGCTGGGATGCCTTCTGTGTGGAGTCTACATGTCCTCCCTGTGTTTGCTTGGGTTTCATCCCACATTCCAAAGACAAGTGTCTGGATCATTTCTCCCCAGAACTCCACTGAAACTAGTCTCTGTCCTAGTTGGACTTTCCCAGTCAGCAAATGATAAATAAATTATGCATTCTTTTCTCATTTTTAGCTTTCTTTCTTTCCCATTTATATGTTCATTTTTTTTACAGATCCAAATTCATCAGGAGAAGCCCAGATGAGTATCACCCAGGTTAGGGACCATTCATTCTCTGCCTGTTCAGGAATGTCCTCACAGGGATGGAGCAATGGCAACAGTCCAGTAGGCACCCTGGCACATAGCATACTGGAAAGCCTCATTGAATGAGGGCTTTAGGACGTGGTTGAGGATGTGCTGGAGCATGCCATTAACAGATGGATTCAGCTAGTCTCTGCCTTTCTTCAGTGTCACCACAACATGCTGTCCCAGTTGGTGACTACTACCATGCTACCACAGGGCCATAAACCCTAAATATTTATGTCCTCCACTGCAATGCCATCTGTCAATGGAGACATCAGATGCTCTGCGGGCAGCAGACTCTAGCTGGCACCACTCCCCTCCAGCAGTTCTTCCCCTATCCTTTCTCCTACACCCTATTACCAGCCCACACTACCTTCTAATATAAAAATATCTTGAAAAAAATAGTGGGGTATATCCCCGACCAAAAATGTAGTACCCTTCCTCTCCCATTTCTGCTAGCCTAGTCCTTTTGATGTGCTTCTGCTGTGTCTCCCCTTTGTCAGTTTTTATCCCCCCTTTCTATTCTTTAAAGTAAACAACAGGGAGTCAACATGATGATACCCCTATATAAAGCAGTTCAAGCCCCTTTATACTTTTAAAGTAATAGTACTAAAAGCCGTGTAGTCCACCACTCACCTTAAGTCTTTTGAGCATGACTACTCTTAGCTGCCTCCATCCATAACATCCGAATACATAGCAAGAAAGATGAAGTCTATGGCTTTTACATAGTACTTCATTTGTATATGGCTTTTACATTGTGCTTTACTTGTACTAATGCTTAACTTTAAGTACTTTGTGCATTTGCCATAGGAAAACATGTTTATCAAAATGCCTTAACTTTTCCTTATTCAGCACAAGTAACCTGTGATTAGCTTATTTTCATATATTCTTAATAGCACTTGTCACTGACAACTGCTATATAGCTGCAATTTCCCAGACTATGAATGCCACCATATAATAGATGTTCTATCATACAGTTTTTTGGGAACTGTTATTCTGTCCTATATATAATAAATTTAGACATAACTTAGCATTTCAACAGCAAAACATTGACACACCTCTCTTGTGTTGATCTGAAGTGATACAACAGATATAATCTGGTGGTGTGCAAGAGATGATGAGCATTTATTCTGCAATGTGAGGGATCATCAGTAAAGAAACTTTGTGTGGTATGAGTGACCTTTTGGTTGCACCAGTGGTGAATCACTCTTAGATGAAAGTTTGAGTGGGCCATTGATTAGCTGAAGCAACAACACTGAAGTCTGATGTGACCAAGGAGTATACTGCAGCTCCACTCATTTGAATCAGGACAGATGCTTGCTTATCGCATACTGTAATGTTTGCTGCCACTCTGACTTGCTGTAATGAACTGTACATTTCATACTGAGTTGCATGCTGAAGGGGTAGTTGTAGAGTAAGCTGCATTAATTATACAGCTATACCACTGGTAGCCTTCCACAGTGCATCTCTGTGTAGAAGACCTATTACAATTTTAAACTGAGCAGATCATTCTTTTACATCCCAAACATAATTTGTAGCACTGTGCTGTAGTAATATGAAACACATTCTGTTCATCCATCGATCTGTAAGTCTTAAAATGTGCTTGTGAGTCTATATATATCCACATATCTGCTTAGAATCTGTCTGTCCATATATTTATCTATCTATCTATGAATCTGCAAATTGTATGATGGCTCATGAGTGGAATTGGGTTTTGCTCACAATATTCAGTTTGTATCAATAGATTTGTGTATGTAATTGGACAGTATGGGGGACAGCAATTCAATGTTTGTATATCAGAGATTGAAATGCAAGATGGTGGAGGAGAGTACAAATATTTTACATTGTCAGATGGACAGTGATTTCAAAGAAGAGTTCAATTCATTTCTCTACTTCCTTCTGTCAACTAGTGATGAGATGAAGGCAAGGAGCAGGGTATTTATGGGATGATCGTGACATTTTGAGAGATGCTTGGGGGAGCACTGCCACAGGATTTTGGGGGAAAGGGCTGCACGAGTGGACAGCTACTGCAGAGGTAAGTCCACCGAATTCTAGAATGTTTGAGGAGTAAAGAACTCATTCTAAATGCCACTGAATAGATGTGGTCTACAAAGGAAGTTAAGTAAGCTGAGCATTTATAGCTGTGGGTTGGTGTGGACTGAAAGGGAAATGGGATGACTGTTATTCAGTCAGTTTATGCCAGGAAGTAGAAAGCAAGGAGATGGTGGTATGTGTACAAGTATATAAATGTTGCATACAGGGGGTTGAGACCATGACTCACGTCTGCTTAGGAATGTAATTGCTAGGGGAGGAGAATACAAGACAGGGTCATGGGGAATGGATGCAGGTGTTGTCTGTGAAAATGAGTGCTTGCCATATTCTCTCTACAAATCCTAATAAGCAGAACTAGCCAGGACAGACACCAGCTGTCTCTGCTACACTCTAAGTACAAAATGGTAATTTATACAATTGGGGCTTAATGACAAACTTTGTAGCAGATCAGTATTACATATCATGCTGGACACAGGGATATTTATAGACTGCTTTGAAAAGTTCATTTTGTGTACCATTACTATTGAATTATTGTAGACACACTACTGATGTTAATCGTTCGATATGGCCAACTTGTTAGGAGTATACCCTTTAACTAAAAGCCTTAATTATATTCACATAGAAAACTAGGCTATTAAATTAAAAAAAAAATCACATTATGATTTTTTCTTGCGGTGCATGAGATGTGTCATTTAATTTTACAACCTGCTAGAGTAATCTTAGGCAAATGTATCCTTCTTGCACAACTATAATTTAGCCTGACACTATTTACCACTGTCTTTTAAAAACTAGGACTGCCTTATCCTTCTAATTAGATATGATATTTCATCACCAATTCCCCTTGGTTTGACATTACTGCAATAATTTGGAAAATTTATATTGGCTACCCTTTCAGTGAAGAGCAAACATCCTTCCAGGCTCACTTTTCTTCAGACTCCTACACCAAGACTTATCATCCCTCTTAACTATGAGACAAACTTTTTCCAGCCCACACTGCAACCTAAGTAGCCATTCCAGTAATGTCCTTACTGTCATGACTCCAGCCATTAAATTTTAGTCCATAGACCACAGTGTCTCTGTTCTAGCCTCTAAACTGTGACAATCATTGCCACATGAGCTTCCTGAAATCATAGACTACAAATAGTTCAGACCTCAGTTCAAATACCTAACAAACAATATGTGCATATTTCAGAACACAGGCTATGCTGTCTAGCTCTCATGGTTGCCCTTTTACACTTTACCCAGAAAATCTTGGCTGTTTAATCTGTTAACTTCTCCAGCTTATAAACCTGCACCTACTGCTTCTATACCTGCCCGTTCCTTTCCCCCCTATATATCTGGCACCCACCTCTGCTGCTATTAGCCCCACTGCTGTAGTTCTTAGGACTTTATTCTTGTTACTCTCTTAGCTGTTAAAATCTCTTTCTACTCTTTTATATATTGGGCCGGATTCACAAAACCTCCGTGTAAGACTTAATATGTCTTACTCGGAGGCTGCACTTGAACGGTATGATGTCAGCATGCCATGCATATTCATGAGGGCATGTTGAATCATACCCAAGTCTAACACGGTCCTTGTAGGAAAGTAGGGGATGTGTCCGATTGCCGAGTACAGCAAAGGGACACGCCCCCAGAAGAGTCAGAGTCCTGAAAGTAAACACCCACAAGCGAGTCCACTGAAATGTCAAGGAACACAATACCACACATCCCCACAGACTAAACCATACTGAAAATATGTAAAATGCAAAAATAGCAGTTTCCTTTTTTTTTTTTTATAACTTCCAAAATGTTTGCCCGCATTTGCGCTCATTTGCGTGGGTATGCCCTTCGCTCAACCACAGTTAGCAGATATGACATTGAAAAGCATATAAGATCTACATATGCAAATTAAGCAAAGTAGCAATACTGTAGTGGTACAGACGTTGCCCAAAGAATAGGTAGTCACGGTTCAAGCCCCACAACATCCCCCTCCATTTTTCTTTAAAGAAGTATGAAACAATTCCCCGATATAATACATTTAATTTAAGTAAAATGTAATGAAATGGCCCATGTATTTCTGAACAAAACCTATATTATGTATATATAAAAAGGATCATAATTGCCCGTAGCTGAGCAGCGCTTTAACAAGCTTAATATGAGTGCCCGTAGCTGAGTAGCGCTTTAACAAGCTTAATATGAGTGCCCGTAGCTGACCAGCACTTTAACATGCTTAATATGAGTGCCCATAGCTGAGCAGCACTTTATCCAGCTTAATATGAGTGCTTATGGCTAAATAACGCGTTACCCAGCGTAAGCCGTTTGCGCGGAGCTGTGCAGAGTGCCAACCAGCTTACTGGTGGGCAACGTTGGGCAAGCTGTAGCAAAGTCGATTTACACAGACACATCTACTAGCCTGTCTAGACAGTAGTAAAATAAAAAAGCAATAGCAAGGATCGAACCCAGGCTATTGTGCACCATAGTCAAAGTACTAAACCACTAAGCCATGACAACTGAACTGAGAAATACATTATTACCATACATATAGGAATGAATGAAACTATAACCATGACAAAGCAGGTTTGCTGTAAGCAGGGAAATATCCAAAATGGCCTATCACAGATAAGTGCGGGGAAACTGGCATATATAAGCCCCATAGGCGGGAATACACACCATGACTGATTGTGGTACCCATTTGCAGTCAGGATGGCAGGTGCAGAAGAGGGAAATTGCTTTAGACCACAAAGGTGGGGTGTTGAGTCAAAATATATGGTTTGGCTCCTAGTCCATGATCATGAAGCGCAACTCATGCAGGGCCAGGTTCAATCGGGAGCATATAAGGCAGAGGCATGGAACTGGTTGGCACATGATCTCACCAGTGCCACAGGCATTCTAAGGACTGGTGAACAGGTCCGTCACCACCATGCGGACCTGAAGCGATGAAAGGAGGACCAACTGAACTGATGGATCCAGGAGGCCCGCCAAATGCCCAATGCCCCACTACTGAGTAAGTATCCATGTAATTAAGTATGTAAGAAATGCTATCCTAGCCTATAGTATATATAGGATAGGTATGTTACAATATTCCTTCATTTATATTACAGCTGCAAGTGTTCGTTCCGTGAATCGGCAAGCCTATGCTGATAGGCTGGCGAGGTTGTGCCATCAGGCAGGTTAGTAATTATTCTGCTGGTATTGCTATAGAATATAATCGGGACAGCTTGTAAAAGAGGTCAGTGTTGTAACCCAGTTATAAAGGTGAAATAAGCCTAGAAGAGAGATTCTGCTAGTATTGTAAGATTAGATAAGTGATGCAGCCTGGAAAAGAGTATTGCAATCCAGTACTAAAGATTAAACAAGTCTCAAATAGAGTTTCCACCTGTATTGTAATATCAGATAACTGCTTCAGCCCGAAAATGAGTGTTGTAATCAATCAACAAAGGATAGACAACTGTCTAATACATCCTTGTAAATTCTGCCATATGAAATAAGTGAGTCAACTGGAAAGGATTGTTGTAACCCAGTAATAAATGTTAATAAAGCCTAGAATTAAGTACTATCCTGAAATATAAATATAAAATAAGTGAGAGAGTGTGAGAAAGAGAGTTTGAAGCTACCAAGAAATCTGTAATAAGTCTGGAATAAAGGTATACTGCATTCACTACATAATGAAATGAATGAGACAGCCACAACCAAAGAGTGAAACGTCTTTAATAAAGTACAGAACCTGGACTGTGTCTGTCCCACAATTTGGATATGTTGCTGTACCCTTGCATTATGGAGATAGTATGGTTGTATGAAATGCTGAACATCCATAGTTGTCTAGACCCATATAAATCAAATGTAGCAGGATGCTTTACATGAACACAGCCAGATATGAACATATATGAATAAAAATGGAATGTATATTAATGTAGCAGTAACATCCCCATCACCAACATTCATAAGGTTACATAGAGGAAACTGTACGAATATATGTAGGGGATATATATTTGCATCTACTAAGAATGTACGGTATATGTATAGGTAGTTTACATTGTTAATGTAATATTTCTCCACCCTGCCCTATTTTCACAAATTATGCCATTCCACACCAAACTGGGTATGTGTATTCACAATTAATTCCCATGGACATTTGTCCTGTTGGTTTATACATATCTGCATGTACGTTGATGCATGTGCTCTGTTCACATATCCAAAACTTGATGGCCTGTTGCCACCAATCAACCCTGCATGCTGTTGGAATGTCCACTGTTGTTCTAAATATGCATGTGTTATGCTTGCTGCTCAATGTTCGGAATTCATGTGTGTTTGGTTAATGGGAATACTGATGCATGCTGTTACAACTAATTTTGAATGGTGTTGTTTGTTACTAACCCAAAATACCATAAAATACTGCTAAACATAGGACAACAGGGAAGGTGGGTTCCAGCGGACCCACCTCTCCCACCTCAGATGGCAAGTGCACCTGGCACCAGTGCCCAGGCCGGGACCTCCTCCTCCAGTGGCCCTGTGCCTACTTCGGGTGGAAGCGCTGCAGGGGACAGGGCTCATCCCCCTCTGCAAGCATGGCCGGAGGAGAGTCTCCACTCACCCTCCATAGGGTCCGGTCTGTGGTGCGTAGTGAGATCAGGCATTCTGTGACTGATCCCCTATGCCAGCTTGAGGCGAGAGTGGCGCAACTCACGGCTGTGCCTGCCCATCCTATCCAGCCCCCAGCACAGCCCTGGCCTGGGCTGTGAAGGCGCAGTGGTAACTGCCCATGGGTGGGGATCTCAGTTCCACTGTTGCCATCTGTGGGCTCATGGGCTTGCGATATCCAAACATTCGTCCCCGTCAATTGTGTGTACCCACCACATGTGTCATAATCCACTCCTGTATGCGTCTTGTTTGTCTTGTCTGTTAACCTCCCCAACCTACCTCCCCAAATATACCTACTTCCTGCAACTCACATTCCAGTCTCACCTGAAAAAAAAAGAAAGAAAGGGCACTCTGTTCCCACAAAAAAATTATGCCCCATACATAGCTGCCCATTTCGCATACATGTCTGCTGGACATGTAAACTGATAACTACAATTGGCTGTACAACATATGTTGTTGTTCTCATCCCTCTCTCAGGGGTGGAAGGTGTCAAATCTCACTCTAAATTTCTAACATATGCACAGCTGTTGTTGGTAAAGAATTGGGCAGCTATGGGCCATCCCTACATCCTTCCTGCACATCCCGAGCTTGTTTTCCTACTGTCCTACCCTCTTTGTGCCCCCTTTTTCACCACTTTCCTATTTCCCCATTTTCTTTTCTTTAAAAGAAAATAGCACGGGTGTTAGCGGGAGTAAGCACTTTTAAGCAGTAGTCAGCGGGTGTGCGCTTAGCTAAGTGTAGATAAGCGTAGCTAAGCATCGTGCAAACTCACGCAAACCCACTTACAACTGCTTAAAAGTGCCTTAGTCACTCTGTATGACAAGGCCTGTAGTCTGCTCATCAGCAAAATAACATAACCCTGTCAGTCTCGAACCCAGGACCTTGGAAACACTAGACTGCATGAATTACCACTCAGACACAGCAAACATACAAGAACTTGGTGCTGAAAGAAATATATCATGAAATACAAGGAGTGAATGTAAAGGGAAAATAGGAAGGCCATTACACAAAGCTTGTTCTGTGTATCTTTACTGGCAATTCTTGTGGAATTGCATTACATTAGTGTGATAAGAGAAACAGCCATGCTAGTTGGTAATAATGTTACAGTAGCACCTTAGAAACCCCACACAGTATAAGAGCAGGATAAACACCACCATATTTGAATAGGTAAGAGGCCAGACCACCCAACTGTGACTGATTTACAGGGCTGTCCCTGATTTGCAAACAAATGTTACCTGTACCCCACTGACTCCCTATGAAATGTACTCACAGTAGGCAGAAAGGTGGGGAATCCCACGTAATGGTAACTGTCAATAAGTTACAGTAGACACTACTTGCATGTTAGAAATGGTGTAGTAATACATATCCTCAAAATACCCCACAGTCACAACTGCAGAATATCTGAAATATATCATGGGTGTATCCCACTGATATGTACCTTACCCTCAGGCTGGTCAAATATATACCTGAGAGTATCTGAGGCCTGGAAGTGTCAGAAACACACAGGCATATCAGCCTGTCTGCTGTTAAACACTCTGCGAATAGCTGTAGAATTACTTCCACAAGCATGCCCTCATGTAGGAGTACAACACAGAAATATCA